>NC_088883.1:27394496-27694496 GCF_032884065.1 Artemia franciscana | reverse complement strand
CACGACTGGGAGAGGAGGGTAGGAGCAGTAAAATAATTACTATAGAAGGACAATCAAGACTTTCCTGAAGCCTTAGTGTCCCATAGCCCCCCAAACAAAAATACTCTGATCCTGCTTAAAATTCCTATTTCATATACCTACACAAATCCCTGTATCTATAGGTCACAAATTAACAAGCTTCACAAAATATTCTATTATTAACAGACTGTTACATTTGCTATTCCAGATGTTCGGGCCCAAAACATACACATTTTCATGGGTCAAAACCCCTCCCTTGAAAAAAACTTCAATATCCACCTCAATTTTCGAATGTTTCCATGGAAATCCATTTTCAAGACACAACATATGAGCAATGAAAGAGTTAAACGACTTAGACAAGTTCTCATGAAGCTTAGCATTCTCAATTTTAAAGGTCTCAAATTTTAGAAAATCGAGAAGAAATAAAATTTAAGATCATGGAAGAAAATTGAAGAAAAAAGTTCTGGAAGTCACAAATCAGCGAAAAAACGAAGAAAAAACAAGAAGAAAAAACAACATATTATTACACGTGTCAAACAATACCTATGGATTAAGAAAGAAATGAGATTCAACATCTGAGTAATGAAAGAGCGTCTTAAATAACTCAGACATGTTTTTATTAAGCTTGGCATTCTTAATTTTTAGGGCCCAAAATTTAAGGAAATCGAGAAGAAAACAACATACAGGATCATGGAAGAAAATCGAAGAAAAAAAAATTGCACGAGTTCAAACATCTCCAATTTTCTCGGCTATCTACCTTAGTTCAGCCCTAGGATGGATCGATGGATGGATGATAGACTATCTATCAACAAGTGGAATGACATTATTTCTATACAATTCTTAGAAAAGGATTACGCCAATTCTGCATCTCACTCAGAATATCTGTCTAGGCTTTTTCTCCAATTAGCCATGGCTCTTAACTTTTTATTCACAGTCCACCAACTTGATTTTGATTTATGAACGACAAAAAAAAAGTTGAAATCGCTCCCAGAAATAGGATTCTCTCCCATGTCGTCCTTACATAAACAACACTGGATAAGTTTTGCTTTCTAAAACATGCTTACTAGGTATAAAGCAAAACGGACAGAAAAGTTATATTTTCGTGAAGAAAAGTATAAAGCCCATAAAACCATACTCGACTTTTTCTCGATACTGGATAACCTATCAAGTTCCTTTGATTGACAGATATCATGCAATTCAATAACAAGCAGAAGTGTCTTTTGCACGAACTTACAAGAAAATAGATTCTATTGGATTTGCTTAAAACTTAACGTAATTAGATACTTAAATCATGGGAATTTTTGGTTTAACTAACTTTCTCTGTAGATAAAACTGATGCCGGAGATGAATCTAAGATATCCAGATCTTTTTACCACTACTGAACAAATACTGTGATCCATATTAGGAATATAATACGGTATTTTTTGGATTTGGATAAACTCAGAGGCTAAAAATTGTAATAATAATAAAAAATAAAGAGAATAAAAAATTTCAAAGACAAATAATCAAATATTCATAATTGTTTGAAAACATTTAGCATGTTTCATATAACACTGTGGGGAGGAGAGTTCATTAAATGTCTTCCTGAACCCCCTGAAAGAGGGGGAGGGGAACCATTATAGGCGACTTTTGATCCAATTTTTTGGGGGGAGGGAGATCCTTCATACCTGCCTCGGGGAGGGGGGAAGCCCCTCTCGATGTGAGCTAATTGTTAGTATACTGTGTCAGTCAATGTTACTAACATCTCTTCTAATGCCTTCAATTTGTTGCAATTTTGATAAAGATTAGGAGATAAAAAAGAATTTTCTTTTTTAAGGCAAGTTGGAAATGAAGCTATTAGATCGATCTTTACAATTCTAAGAATTCCAAAATCACACTATCCGCATATTTATTCTAATATTAATATAATATTTATTCTAATAATAATATTTATTCTAAATACATTTACTAGACGTTTCTGGCAAATGTTGAAAAAAAGTGCAAACGTTGAAAAAAAACATTAAACTTTCAAACTGTCGACCAAATTTGATCAACATTCAATTAGATTCGAGTCAAATTACTTTTTTCAGAGAATCCTTCCTTCCACATAACTTTTGTTTTTCGTGTACTTCCTTCTTTGATTACGACCCGCCTCTGACCCCCTTTGGTCGATCAGTTTCATTTCAAGGAGTGCATTTTATCTATGAAAAATGCGGAATCGATCGGTTTAACATCCCACCTCATATCATTTTAGATACAATTGTCCTCGGGTAAGTACTTATGTTTCTCCTGTAGTTCTATGCCTCACTGGAAAAAAAGCTACTGGAAAAGAAAAATAACTGGAAGCTTTTTGTGACATGCAAGAAAATACAGAATCTCAACTATTTACTCCCTTTCGGCTCTGAGGGACTAAGAACTTGTCCAGGGTGATTCCACTTCCACTAATCACACTCAGGGTGAAGCCTGGTCATGTCCCATGGCAACAGTAAGATTTAGGCATTTTTCCGTATTTATAACATGGGACTAATCATAAATCACTATTACATTTTACAGATCTGTTCTTTATATATTTTCCTAAAAAAAAACGAGAATAAAAACATTTCGCAAAAAAAATGCATACTTTTAAATTGAGAGAAAAAAAGCTACTAGAAGCTTTTTCAAAGTTGAAGTAAAAACACGATACAGGAAAATGCAGAAAATACAGCATCTCAACTATTTTCCTAATACTTCCGGCCCTGAAAATAGGGACTAAGAACTTGTCCAGGGTGACTCCAGTTCCACTAATCCCTCTCAGTGTGAAACCTGGTCATATTCCATGGCAAAAGTAAGATTTAAACTTTTTTCTACATTTACAACATGGAACTACACATAAATCATATCATACACCTCCCAGATCTATTGTTAATATATTTTCTTGGAAAAAATGAAATGCAAACGCTTCGCAAAAATTTCAAAATATCAAATTTCTAAGAATACTTATTTAAGATTCAAAAAATCACCCTCATTGCTTCTTGATAGAAAGCTATTTGAAATAGAGCATGGGACTAATCATAAATTATATTCTATATCTGACATATTTATTCCAAATATATTTTATAGGAATAAACATTTCACGCAAACGTTGAAAAAAAAGAGTGCAAATGTTTCCAAAAAACTTAACTTTCAAATCGAGAAAAAAGAGCTACTAGAAGTTTTTTTCAAAACTGAAGCAAAAAATATAACAGTGACATTCAAGAAAATATGGGACTCATAAACCATATCGTTCATTCCATAGATCTATTGTTCATATATTTTCTTGGAAAAAATGAAATGCGAACGTTTCGCAAAAAATTCAAACTATCAAATTTTTAAGAATACGATTTTAAAGATTCAAAAAATCACCCTCGTTGCTTCTTGGTAGAAAACAATTTGAAATAGAACTTGGGACTACTCATAAATCATATTATACATCTCATAGATCTATTCTTAATATATTTTCTTAGAAAAAATTGAAAATGCAAACATTTCGCAAAAAACTTCAAACTTTCAAATTAAGAGCAAAAAACTACTAGAAGCTTTTTCAAATTTGAAGCAAAAACACGATACAGAGATATGCAAGAAAATACAGCATCTCAACTATTTACTCCTAATGTTTCCGACTCTGAAAATAGGGACTAAGAACTTGTGCGGGACAACTCCACTTTCGCTAATCCCTCTTAGAGTGAAGTCTGGCCATGTCCCATGGTAATAGTCAGATTTAAGCGTTTCTCCGCTTTTAGAACATGGGGATTACAAACCAGCTTACACTCTATTAGAAGAGTGGAATAAATGTTATGTCCTTAGAAATTATGCGGAAAAGGAAAAAATATTAAGTCAATAGTATAAAGGAGACAGTTTGAGATTCTTTAATAAGCTTATAGGTTTGGGGATAAAAATTTTGATATATAGAGATAAAAACAACAACCATTGATAGACATGATTAATGAACTAGTGAAATAAACTGCGAAATAAAATAAACAAAAAGGCAAACAATAATTTCCTGCAAGAGAATGAGAAATGCGAAACAAAGGCGATATTTTAACAAGGACCATCACCAAGCCACCTTCAAGCTAAAAAAAGCATCAGAAACAAAAACCAGCCTTTCAAAATAAGCAATAAATCTCTAGCCTAAATATCTATATTTCACATGCCTCATTCACTCATTTTTAAATCATTGAAATTGGCGTGTAATGTATGGTTTGTGACAGGATCAGGTTTTTCTTTCAACATTTTATTGTTTTTGCTATAGCAGTTTTGTTCAGATGAAAGTTTTCTATACTTTTTCTTTACATTGTGGTTGTTCTTCTAAAGACTTTCTCCTTCATTTTTCTTTGAAGTAGACACTGAAAGCTCAATGGCGTCTATGATGTATAGGGAGAAAACAGAGGGGCAGAAAATTAGAGAGGGAGAGGGGCTATTCTTTCATTTTTTTCAATGAAAATACTAAAAAAAAACCTTTTCAATTAAAATACCTTGGGGGGGCTGTTCCCTCCCTCCCAATTGACATTACTGTGGAAATTATGTCACCAGCGATGATAGTGAGAAAGTGTGATGCAGTGACTAACATGCATGGAGGATAGTTATTTTGACACAAAGGTATTTATAATTGTATGGAATATTATTAGCCTGAAATAATAATTAATTATTAGAAAAATGAATATTAAGTGACTAGTTAAAGATAAAACCATAAATGAGTGTGACAATATGGGCTACCGTAGTCTCCAGTCTATGAGCTCCGAGAGGTACCAACTAAAACATTTTGATGTAAAGAGGAACACATAAGTAGATTTACCGCTTTAAAATAAAATGAAATTTTTCTAAATGAGGTTAGATTTTTAATGCTTTTTATGGACAGTATTAAAGCGGAATTTGATTTTAATTGTATTATTTTTTATTTAGATATCTGAGACAGATATTTTTGATTATTTTTATGTATTAGATTTATATTATATATTTTTGATGTATTATATTTGATATAATGATATTTTTTTATTTAGTATGAAAAACAATGTCAAATTGACATTCTCTACTAAATAGGACATATATGTCACTTCAAATGGTAGAGTTGCTTTTATTTCTTTTCGTAGTAAATGACTAATTTCTTAAACTTCACTGTCTTTCCATAAAAACCAAAAATTATAATAAAGATATCAAAACAGGTACAATTTTAAGGAATATTAATTACCATTTCAAAGACAATCAGTTACCAATTCAATGGTAATTTACCTTTTAATGGTAATGTTAATTTTAAAGAGTATTAGCCAGAAAAATATGGGATATCAAATACTTGAGCAGAAATGAAAAAAAAAAACGTAATAATATATATATATATATATATATATATATATATATATATATATATATATATATATATATATATATATATATATATATATATATATATATATATATACATAAAACATTAAATACTGACATTATATTGGTATGATAAAGTACCAAGACAGTTAAAATGAAACTGATTGCTCAAATTGGTTAAGTGAAAGACTTATACACCCGTATATAAATCAAAAATTGGAAAAGACCTGAAATTAAACTTTTAATGAGAAAAACCTTCATAAAGAGTTATGCAGTTTTGGTAGCACCGAGCGCCAAGTTTTAAAAAAGAACGTAATTTAAAAATCAGCAAAAAAACAACAAAAAAAAGCCTAAAAACACATGGTACTAAACAGCATGAGAAGATATATTCCTTTGAATGCCTTCCTTTGTTGTCTTCTTTTTGTTTTTCATGATTTTTACTCTGTCTTTTCAGGGCCCTGATCAGCTTTTTTTTAGACAGGTAATAAACAAACTGATGACGATAGTGATATAAACTAATAATTATTAGAGATCTGGAATTTAACTTTTAATGAGAAGAATCTTTATAAGGATTTATTCAGTTTTGGTATCAGCAAAAATATTTAGAAAAGAACGTGAGTAAAAAATCAGCAAAAAAAACAACCCAAAAACACATGGTAGCCTACTAAACAGCATGAAAAGATATACCTTTTTTGGTGCTGCAGTTGTCTTTTTTTTGTTTTTCATGATTATTACTCTGTCTTTTCTGGGCCCTGACCAATTTTTTTTAGGCAGGTAATAGTCAAATGATGACTATAGTGATTTAAACTAAAATTTATAAGAGATCTGGAATTTAGCTTTTAACGAGAAGAATCTTTATAAGGATTTATTCAGTTTTGGTATCAGCAAAAATATGAAAAAAATGAACGTGAGTTAAAAATCCACAAAACAAACTAAAAACATACGGCACTAAATAACTTTAGAAGTTGTAGCTTTCCTATAATGTTGGAGTTGTCTTTAAGAATCAACGCATTCTTAATATGTGAATTTTTAAGGACAAAAGAGCGTTTCCAGATTTAAAGTAGTTTGCTGATTTCCTTTGACAGTTCAAGGTAGTAGCACTAACTAAAATATGCCACTGCCATAAAAACTTCCTAATTTTGAAACAACCAAAAGAAAAACATTAAAAAATGGAACTTTTTACTCTGAGTACACATTAGATGAATCCAGGGGGGGCAAAGAACGTTCTTATTTGGATGTACTCGGTAGTTTATTGGAATATTGAAGCACCAGAAAAAAGATCCAATGGGAAGAACATTACTTACGATGCTTTTTGTATATTTGGCATCCTGACAGCTGGGCCTCTGGACATGCCATCTTTTTCAACACTGCTCCTAACACCTCCTCCCGCTAATAGTGCACGACAGCCTCTGTTAGTGCTGGCAACGAGGCAGCCTTCTGTAGTAGCCATCGGAATGCTTACAGTTTTGCCATCAAGCAACATGGGTCCAGCAACTCCAACCGGGATGGGTACATAGCCTATCACATTTTCACAACATGCACCAAGAACCTTAAAATAAAAAAAGATAACTAATCAGTTAATTAAACAAGTAAAACGTTATTTGAAAGCTTTTTAACAAAATCTTTGATTATTCTGGCTTGTTTCAATGGCTTTCATTATTCTGGCTGGATTTCTGTTCAATTGATTTAGTGTCTCATCTGCTCTCTTCTAATTTACTTCAATAGTTTTTTTTTTCTTTTTTTTTATAGCACTGAAGACGGCTTGGCGTAGGTCCTTGGCGAAATATCTGATTTTGTCGTTTTCGTTTCTTTGTTGTCCACTGGCTGATACTACCCTCGTTCTCTTGGTTATTAATTATATTATTTTTTTTTGTATGTCATGCAACATTAAAAAAGTGCCTAAGCCGCACTCTAGTAAACACACTTTTAGTAAAGAAAACACAATTTATTTTTCATGAAATAAAGTTGTTTTATTTTAATGACAAATAAACAGAAAGTTTGAGACTCACTCTGAAGACACTCACGGTATTAGACATCACGCTAATACCGTCAAAGCCACAGCCTATATAGACACCAGTTGCGCAAACATTTTTCAAAAGCAGCACATAGCTATCGTCACGACATCGACGATAGAGCCAAGATCTTTCCGCGCTGATTGGCGGAATAAAGCCACACCCACAATAGAGCCAAGATCTTTCCGCGCTGATTGGCTGCGGGAGCGCCGAAGGTTAGCGCCTAGTCTAAAGATGTGTGTTAAAATCCTTCTATTGGCAAGATACGACTCCACGCAGCTGGTGTCTATATAGGCTGTGGTCAAAGTGAAGCATACAAAATTTGGGAGATCGCTCTACACATACACTTAAATACATTCATAATTTACTTTCGCTTTCTTCTTTTCATCTTCATTACGTTTTAATCTATATTGCTTATGGATTTATTCCAGTTCATTCGACACCAAAACTCCCGAATTTCTTCTTTTTTTCATTCAATGATTTATTAATTTTCCTCGAAACGGCTTTTTTTTAATTTTCCCTTTATTCTTTTATAATACTGTCACTACGATTCCTGATTGGTTTGCTTTCTTCTATAGTCATATTTCTATTTATAATTCCCAGCCAACAGTTAAATTTGACGTTATTAACTCTGTTTGTATTCTTTTTCAGGCTTTATAAGATAAATGACTGCTTTAACAGATAAGTTCACAAGGAATAAACTAATCATAATTTACAAACACCAAAAACAAGAAGAACAATAGGGAATTTTTTTAAGACAGTGGCAAACAAATTAGAATGAATATTTCGGGCCCTATGTCCAAGGGCCGTCCTCAGCAATACAAATAAGAAAAAACAACTTACAAATAAAATCAATAAAACTAAAATGAACAGTTTTTCAAAACAGTCCCAGCATCCTTACCTCAGCGAAATTCAACCAGGGCTTTGAGTCCTGGTTGAACTTCACTTATTGATTATTGATATCAACACCAAATACCCCCCACTCTCTCCCGCAAGGCTCTATGGCCAAGAATGCAGGAAGAAACAAAGGGAAAAAAAAAACAATAAAATCAGCAAAAACTTCAACATGAAATAACGCCAGTGCAAACTGTGATACATAATTATCACCCCCCCCCCCAAATTCTAACTAGGACTAGAGACGTCAACCGTACATAAGCTTTGAAGAAATAATAGTAACGGATTAAAAAGCAAAATAAGAGACGAAAATTTAAAATTAATTAAATAGGTTAAATAACAATTTTTTGTTTTTCTCCAGTGCAGCTCATTCTCCGCATCCATACTTATCACGGATTTAAAAACATTAATTTATCTTGGGATAATCATATGGAGTAAAACGTAGAGAATAGTTTTCAAAGGTAATGTCTCACTCATCTTAATTCATTTGTCCATCTCGTCTAGTACCTTTTCAAGTTCATATCCAATTACATGTTTACTTATTAATTTATTTAACATTAATATTAATTAGGATATTTAATGTTAATTAGATTTAATATTATTGAAATCTTAATATTAAATCCGTCTTATTTCAATCTAAATTTGGTAATTATTTTAATTAATGTAAGTAAAAAATAATTTAACATGGATTAAATTTAAATTAAAAAATTAAAACAATTTGATTAAAACTAACTGCATTGAATATGAAATCTTAATCAAAATATAATTAAGTAAATATCTGAATGTTTAATATTATTAAATCAATAAAAGAATTAATATTTAATATAGAGTCCCACATCTTTGTTTTTTTTAAAGCAACTTGTTCTCCACTGCCATGCTTAGTACGGATTTAAAAACATTAATTTATCTTGGAATAATCATATTGAGTAAAAGGTAGAGAATAGTTTTCAAAGGTAATGTCTCACTCATCTTAACTCCTCTGTCCATCTCATCTAGTACCTTTTCAAGTTGATATCCAATTACATGTTTACTTATTCATTTATTTAAAATTAATATTAATTTAGAACATATAATGTTGATTAGATTTAATAAAATCTTAATATTAAATCCATCCTAACTCAATCTCATTTTGGTAATTAAGTTAATTAAAAATAAATTAAGTTAACATTGATTAAATTTAAATTAAAAGATTAAAGTAATTTGATTAAAAGTAATTACATTTAGTATGAAATCTTAATCAAAATATAATCAATTAAATTCGGAATATTTGATATTATTAAATCAATAAAGGAATTAATATCAAATATAGAGTCCCGTACCTTTGTAAAATATAATTAACTAAATTCTGAATATTTAATGTTATTCAATCAATAAAAGAATTAATATCAAATATAGAGTCCCACACCTTTGCTTTTTTTTTCAAAACAACTTGTTCTCCATTGCCATGCTTATTACAGATATAAAAACATCAACTTACCTTGGAATAATCATATTGAGTAAAGGGTAGAGAATCTAGGGCAGTTTTCAAAGGTAAAGTCTCACTCAATATTGCGCGTCTGATCTTAACTCCTCTCTCCATGTCATCTAGGGCTTTTTCAAGTTGATATCCAGGAATATGTTTGCTTTTGACTAAAGATAATATCTCAGAGTCCGATAAGTATTTTGACCCCTGAAAAAAAAACACCCTTAAAAATAATCTCACCCCCTTACAGTCAGACTTGCCGAAAAAAACAATAAATAAACTATATTAGCTTATCTTTAACCTTATGTCTTCATATGTGTCCAGGGGCAATTGAGGCAAAATTATATTAATTAATGTAAGATTTAGAAATTTAAAGATAATACAAAGACAATAATAGTAATTAAAAATGAATGACCTTCAGTTCATGTGGCAAAAATTATAATATAAACTTGGCACAAAAAATTAAGAATACATTATATTAAAAATACGCTACAATGTTAATATAAAAATACAAGAAAAAGGGATTAGAAAGAATCTGCCTTGTGTCTTCTGCCTTCGACAAAAAATCGGGATCTTATTAGAAAATGAATCGTTCCTTATATTACTGTAAAACTAGAATTACTTTACAGAAGGCTCTCAAACACAAATTGCGTTCGTCTTTCTCCGTATCACCGCCTTATTAGATTCTGTCCACTGTACATTTTTTTTTCTTCCTTTTTTAATGTTTGTTTTTTCTCTTTTTTTATGTGTTACTCCCCGTATGGTAATTTTGTAGAGTGTCGGTGAAAATAAATAACAATAAAAATAATTAAAAATGAATTATCTTTAGTTCATGTGGCAAAAATTTTCATATAAACTTGGCACAAAAAATAACCTTCTTCAAAACGTAGTAATTTCTAGATTATATTATTTATAAACCTTATAATATTTATTATATTATTTATATATTATTTGTTAACCTTATGAGCCTTGAAAAGACGAAATTAGGAATGTTTATTTTAGCATTACAACATTAGACATTTCCTATCTTCTCTTTATCTAGGATTAAAACAGTGAAGTCATGTAAACTAGAAAACAATGACGAGCCAACCTTTGCCCGAAGAAGACCAACACACTTTTATATTTGTCCTATTACAGGACACGCTTAGCCCTATTATATTTACTTTTTTGTGTACTTATTATTTCCAACTAAAACGGTTTTAAAACCCGGTGTATTACAATACAATGACAAGTAACCTTTGTCCGAAGAAGATGAACGAACTTTTATATTTGCCCTTTCATACCACACACTTAGTCCTACTAAATTTGCTTGTTTTTAAAGTTTATTGACTCGAATCGAAACAACATTAAAGTCAGGCAAATTGCAATACAATGACGCGCCCTATTTTGGCCTGAAGAGGATCAACACCCTTTTACATTACCCTATTATAAAACACAGATAGCCCTACCATATTTACTTGTCTTTTCTTTTTTTTTCCTTGACTCGAATTAAAAAGAATTGAATTGAGATATATTACAACAGAATGACTAGCCAATTTTGCCCGAAGAAGATTAATACACTCTTATATTCGCCCTATCATACATAAACAATTAGCTTTATTCTATTTGTTTGTTTTTTCCTTTTTTTTCCTTAACTCGAATTTAAAAGGAATAAATTGAGGTACATTACAAAAGAAAAACGAATGAATTTTTGCCCAAAGACGCTCTTATAGTTGCCTTATTATACATAAATAATTAGCCCTATTATAATTGCTTGTTTTTTTTTTACTAGACTCGAATTTAAAGTATTAAATTAAGGTACATTACAAACGAATGACGAGCCGATCTATTATACATTATCTATTATACTAATATATTTATCTATTATACATAAATAATTAGCCCTATTACATTCGTTTGTTTCTTTTATTTTGTCTTCCTTGATTCAAATCAAAAAGTATTAAATTGAGGTACATTACAAAAGAATGACCTATTATACATAAATAATTAGCCTTATTATAATTGTTTTTATTTTTTTGTGTGTGTTTGTGTGTTTTGAGTGAGGAAATCCCTCTCGTGGTTGCTGAAAAAGTGCGACATATTTAATAACTTCCATTTTTCCGACTTGATGCAAATTCAGACTATCTCACAGCTTAGATACCAATACAGTTATGGAAACTCGATTTATTTTTGGGACTGAGTGCACGGTAGCGATGCTAGCGGCTGGAGACAGGAAACTGGCAGCACAGCTTAGATACCAATATTGGTATCTAAGCTGTGTATACAACAAAACAAAATTGCATTCCCGCCTAGTGTTGTAGTACGATCTACATGTCGGGGCACGGGCTTGGAGGAGGCACCAAGTTCAGAGTTCTGCACCAAAAGCTTCTCATGGGCAAGATAAGAGTTTTCATAACTGTATATTGGTATCTAAGCTGCGGACTATCTGGAGTTGTAAAAGAGTTCTTAAAGATAGATCTGATCTTATCCTTACACTTGGGAATATTCCCCGACTAACTCCGTTGTTTGTTGCCTATGTCTCCCTGAAAAACTTCTGTTTTCTCTGTTTGACTTTCTTACACACGAGTTAATTAATTCCGTGGTTAACTTGCGCCAATTAAGAGCATTTATTTTCTGTACCCCCTTAAAATAAAATACTGAAAACTTAGAAAAAAAAAACAATGAAGGTAGCAATAATCGACTGACTAATATTTATTTAACAGTCAATTGATGACCAATCGAACAGTCAAGTTAATCATCAACTGAACAATATTCAGTTAACCGAGCAATGATTATAGCACGAGCTTGGAAAAGAAAAATAAGTGTCTTCAAAACGCAATAATTTCTAGAATATATTTATTATTTTCGTCTACTTTTTTAAGCCTATAAATTTTGGAAAAATCAAATGAGCTGTTTGTTTTAGTGTTTTTTTAGTATAGTATAGTATAGTATTTAGTATAGTATAGTATAGTTATAGTATATATACTTTGTCTTAGTATAGGAGATTCCCTGTCTTCTCTTTATCGAGGATTAAAAATAGACTTGAAGGATTATACAATATTATAATTTAAGGATTAATTCAAACAGTAGCAAGGACATCAAAATGAAAATATTTTTCGTCTCTTAGATCCACTTGAGTCTGTTAATACCTGAAAAACACAATTTTCTAAGATATTTCTTTTGATTATTTCAAAATGTTAAGTTTTTAGGGCAGTTCCACATTTCCGTCAGCACTGCCACGTTCAGAGCCGGAGTTAAATTTTTACTCAGGGGGAGGGGCAAATTAAGACTTTTCTCCCCTCTGTCGCACCATCAATACTGTAAATATTAAAATTTTTGCCGAAAAGCATTAAAATTTACGTTTGTTTTGCCTCCCGGGGCATTTGCCCTCTCTAGCCCCCTCCATCCCCCTTAGATCAAGCCTTGGCCACGTTGAACTGGGCAAAACTGCATAAAAAACAATGAATATCTTTTTCATTAGAGATTGGATTCATGATTGTAATCTTTTTAAAATTTATGCATGGTTTTGTTAGTTTTTACTTGGCTAATAAAAAAATAAATCAGTTCTCATTTTCACTGTCCTTGGCAATTCGAAGTGTGATACATTACGAGACGATGAAGAATCACCTTTCAATAAAATCAAGAGTATTCCTCGACTTACCTAATTATTTTGGACCAAAACAAAACGATGAAGAATCACCTTTCAATAAAATCAAAAATATTCCTCGACTCACCAAATTACTTCTGAACTGAATCTTGGACTGACCGAAACGAAACGATGAAGAATCACCTTTTAATAAAATCAAGAATATTCCTCGACTCACCTAATTACTTCTGGACTGAGTCTTGAACTGAATCTGGACCGAAACGAAACAATTAAGAACCACCTTTCAAAAATATTAAGAATATTCTCCGGCCCACCTAATTACTTCTGGACCGAATCTTGGACCAAATCTGGACCGAACGAAACGATGAAGAATCACCTTTCAATAAAATCAAGAATATTCCTCGGCTCACCTAATTACTTCTGGACCGAATCTGGACTAAAAAGAAACGATGAAGAATCACCTTTCAATAAAATCAAGAGTATTCCTCGACTCACCGAATTATTTCTGGACCAAAAAAAAAAACGATGAAGAATCAACTTTCAATAAAATAGAGACTATTCCTCGGCTTACCTAATTACTTCTGGACCGAATCTTGGACCGATCTGGACCGAAACGAAACGATGAATAATCACCTTTCAATAAAATCAATAATATTCCTCGGTTCACCTAATTACTTCTGGACCGAATCTTAATTTAAAAATTATGTTTCAATTCTGCTCTTTATTTTCATAAGAAAAACTGCGTTTTTTATAGAGAGAAATAAGGAAAAAGGCGAAAGCGTCAGAAAAGATTCAAAGACGTAAAGCAACACTTTTTAGTCCCTACGCCGTGACAGTTGGAAGAACAAATTAAAGTTAAATTTAAACAAATTTAAACTGAAGTGAAATTCAATAATTAAAGATTGATGCATTATAAAACAATGAAGAACCAACCTTTGTGCGTAGAAGATCAACACAGTCAAGAATATTCCTTGGCTCATCCGGTTGCTTCAGGGCCGAATCTTCGTCAACAACTTCCATTTTCTCAGTTTGGGTCTCCTTCTCCTCAGTTTCGGCAATTGAGCTTTCAGAATCAGACGAATTTCCATCTCCAATGGAAATGGAAAAGCCCCGAGTACGAGGGTATATGATATCTGAAAAGATTCATGTTAACACAGTTAAAAATGGAGTTATGGATTCTCTTAGGGTTGCCTCTGTATTCCTTTCTTCTCTTTGCTCGAATGCTGATTTAAAATTTTTTGGGGTGAGGTGGGGAGGGGTATTTTCACTGAAAAAACTTTCCGGGCCCCGAAATTTTCTTGAATTGGCGACCCCGCTCTTATTTAATTATTTTTATATTCAGTGCAGTTACAGCTGAGCTTAAAAAAATACAAATAAGAAGAAAGAAGGACAAGGAAACAAAATAAAATTCTTAATTTTAAAAAGATAAGATTACTTGAAGTGGAAAAAAAGAAAAGATAAAAAAATGGTTTTATTCCAATAAAAACACCCCCAAGCTAATATTATTTATTCCAATGGAATTCGAAATGCCCTGAGTATGATGGTATCTGATATCTAGAAAGAATCATGCTAACATAGTGACAAATAGAGGTGGTAAATTCTATTAGGGTTGCCTATACATTACTTTCTTTTCTTTGCCCAAACAATGATTTTTTTCGGGGGGGGGGGCATTTTCACTGACAAAATCGAAAAATCCTTTCCTACTCCCTGGTTTTCTTGAATTGGTGCCCCCCTCTTATTTAACTTTTTTTGTATTCAGTACAGTTCCATGGGAGCTTCAAAATACAACTAAGAAGAAAGAAGGACAAAGAAACAAAATAAATTCTGGATAATAAAAAGATAAAGACAAAGGAAGACGAAAAGAAAAGAAAATGGTTTTATTCCAATGAAAACATATCCGTGCTGACATTGTTTATTCCAGTGCGGAGGATCCAAAAAGCCTCGAGTACATTGGTATATGATACCTATAAAGATACTTCGATCATACTTGTATGGTGACGAATGGGGTGACAGATTCCCTAAGGACCCCCCCCCCCCTCGGTGCTTTCCAAAATTAGAGAATACGTTTTGTCGTTAGGCGTTTGGGACCAGATTTTAAATGGTCTATCAGTAACGCCAAATTATTTGTGAACGCAATAAATCATTTGTTGCCTTTTGTGTGGCATTTTCAATCTTTTTCCATTGTAAATAAAAGAGAGAAAATTCTCACAAAATGATCTTGATTTCAAAACTTCCCTTAGGATTAGCTAACAACTCCCCTCCATAAGACAAAAAGAGAAATTAAAAGCGCGACGACCCGAATAGGAAGGAATCTAACACGCACTGTTTCAAAACATTATTAAAAATTACGACAAAGCGTAGTCTGTTGTTTTACATGTTTTCTTAAAAACTATTTCCTAAGATTGAGGTATAAATAAACATATTTGATAAAATACGCAAAACAGTCAACGAAACAATAAAAAAAGAAAAAAACATTAATGAATTGTTTTTATTAAATGGAAATTTAATTAACCAGTATAACTCTTAGCCTTGTCAGTCAGACCTGCTTAACTCAAAAGTAGTGAAAGGTAAATTAGATCAAAGGAAAGCAGCGATTGAACATCTAAAAAAACACAATAATATTATTAATTGATATAATTATTGTTAATCGATATATTAATATTATATTTAATATTAATACTATTATTATTAATTGATAAATTATTAATATTCATTAATGGAAATTTTGTTATTGATATTTAATATTTTGATATCTAATATTTTATTATTGATAATTATTAACATTTATTAACTGATTAATCATATTATTAATTGATAAATACCACGAATATATTTAATGCGATTCTTTCTCTTTTTTTGGCATTGATTTGTATTGATTTGGTATTGAATTGATTTGTTTTTACTTGAATGAATTGCCTTGTTTCGTATTTTTTCTTCAACCGTGGTTGGACTTCCTTGAAGTGATGATTCTAGGGCTGCTTTAACATTTAATTTTAGTTTTACATATTCTTTAGTATGTAATTTTATATTTATCTGTGTTTTACTGATGACAGCTCTTAGATATAGAGCCGAATTTAGCAAAAATTTTACACTGTCTAGAATAATTCCTCACTGTTTTGCCTTTTGTTGTTTGTATTATGGAATACGGTGTGGTCTCCATCGTAACTTAAATAAACTATAATTCATTCCAAATTAAAAAAAAAATATACCACTGAAAAGTCTGGGCGAACCAATCACATTGGAATCATCAGATGGCGATAGAAGTACTTGTGCTCGGAAGGACATCTCTCTTTCTACTTCAGATCTGTCTTCAAAAAATTTAAATTTAACGATAAGCGCTAAAATCAGTGTTAAAAGCACAAGCTGCTCAGCATATACAGCAACCCACCTACAAAAGAAAAAGAAATTGTTAGCATGGGAGAACATATTTAACAGGAAATGGTAAAAATTTTTACCATCAACCCGAATTCTCAAACAATTTTTGACCATTATTTCAAGCACTAAAATTAACCCAATAGTCTTGTTTAATCGAATTCAATGTAATATTATATTATGACCCCCCCCCCTCTCCAGAATTCTATTGTAAAATAAAATTTTAGTTGTAAGGAAATGTGTTATGAAAGGAATTTTTTTTTTGCAATAAATTCTTGTGATAAAATACGGTTCTCATCTCTGTTTCAAGGCCCTTCAGCCTGGAAGTGCCATTGGGGGCCAACAATTCCTGTGATAAATAAATTTTTATTGCTTATTTTTATTTAAACTAACAAGCGACTTGAAACATACTTGTTACATAGAACTTTTCTTCATTAACAACAAGTTCAAAGTATCTTGTTCTAAGCTCTAATAACTAAGTTCGAACGGCCTAAGGGGTATTAGTTCTAAGGGTTGCATTACAGTCAAACTTGTGCATAAGATCAAAACTGCACACAATTACAGTGCCAATTCTGATCCCAAACGTAATTTTTTTAGTGGAAAACTGTTCAACTTAAAAAATAGATTAATGATTGATCATTAAGAATTCCAATTTAAAGCATTAATTTTCTTAATTAGAAAACATAGAAGCTTCAAAAAGGATGTATTTTCCGTAAGGAGGTATTTTAATTCCGTAAGGAGGTATAGAAGCTTCAAAAAGGAGGTATTTTCCGTAAGGAGGTATTTTAATTCCGTAAGGAGGTATAGAAGCTTCAAAAAGGAGGTATTTTCTCCGTAAGGAGGTATTTTAATTCCGTAAGGAGGTATAGAAGCTTCAAAAAGGAGGTATTTTCCGTAAGGAGGTATTTTCCGTAAGGAGGTATTTTAATTCCGTAAGGAGGTATAGAATCTTCAAAAAGGAGGTATTTTCTCCGTAAGGAGGTATTTTAATTCCGTAAGGAGGTATAGAAGCTTCAAAAAGGAGGTATTTTCCGTAAGAAGGTATTTTAATTCCGTAAGGAGGTATAGAAGCTTCAAAAAGGAGGTATTTTCTCCGTAAGGAGGTATTTTAATTCTGTAAGGAGGTATAGAAGCTTCAAAAAGGAGGTATTTTCCGTAAGGAGGTATTTTAATTCCGTAAGGAGGTATAGAAACTTCAAAAAGGAGGTATTTTCCTTAAGGAGGTATTTTAATTCCGTAAGGAGGTATAGAAGCTTCAAAAAGGAGGTATTTTCTCCGTAAGGAGGTATAGAAGCTTCAAAAAGGAGGTATTTTCCGTAAGGAGGTATTTTAATTCCGTAAGGAGGTATAGAAGCTTCAAAAGGAGGTATTTTCCGTAAGGAGGTATTTTAATTCCGTAAGGAGGTATAGAAGCTTCAAAAAGGAGGTATTTTCCGTAAGGAGGTATAGAAGCTTCAAAAAGGAGGTATTTTCCGTAAGGAGGTGTTTTAATTCCGTAAGGAGGTATAGAAGCTTCAAAAGGAGGTATTTTCCGTAAGGAGGTGTTTTAATTCCACAAGAAGGTATAGAAGCTTCAAAAAGGAGGTATTTTCCGTAAGGAGGTATTTTAATTCCGTAAGGAGGTATAGAAGCTTCAAAAAGGAGGTATTTTCCGTTAGGAGGTATTTTAATTCCGTAAGGAGGTATTTTAATTCAGTAAGGAGGTATAGAAGCTTCAAAAAGGAGGTATTTTCCGTAAGGAGGTATTTTAATTCCGTAAGGAGGTATAGAAGCTTCAAAAAGGAGGTATTTTCTCCGTAAGATTAACTATAAAACAAATTTTTTTAGAATGGATAGTATAGAGCGATATTAAAACCTAAACCGACCAGAACTTGTTCTGTATTTGAGGGAGGCTTCCCACTCGTCATAACCCCGTTCTTTATATATATATATATATATATATATATATATATATATATATATATATATATATATATATATATATATATATATATATATATATATATATATATATATATACATATATATATATATATATATATATATATATATATATATATATATATATATATATATATATATATATATATATATATATATATATATATATATATACATTTATACATCACATAACATCGCATCTACTCCAAGATATGTAAATTAACTAATGAACCAGAGTCCGGTACTTGTCTGTTAGAGCGCTTATGTATATAGAAGCTAAGTAGAAAGTAAAACCTAGTTCTGTGACGCTCCTTCCTAATGAAATATCACAAAATATGATGAAAATATAATACTTTATTAACAAATTCGGGCTATATTTTTGAACATTAGTGGGGGAGGTAAAGTATAGCGGGTATGCATTCAAAATATGTTACGTACAATTATTCTGCATATTATGAAGTAAAATTGTTTTCTAGCTTCACACTGTCAAAATACTTTTCACCCACCCCCCTATTGTGCAGATATATAGCCCAGATTATATATTTCACATCTATTCTGTCACTTGTCTTTGTTTGTCTCACGCTAAGCTGAAAGAACCTAACGAAGAAACCGGTTCTACTTAGTCTCTATATACATAGGCGCTATAACAGACAGGTACTCAGTGTCCTTCTCGTTCATAGAATATTGATTAATTTAATAACTCAAATTGCACTTACTTCAAAGGTCCACTTTCTACTTCAAATGCTGCTTCAGAGGGCGCAAATGGATTAGAGGTACTATTTTCCTCTTTGAGCGGAAGTTGATGTTTATCACTAGCTGGCCAACGACTAGAAAGAAAATAATAATTGAAAGGAAAATAAATATAACAATAAAAATAATAATGGTTTCATAGATGTTCTTATTCATACTTTTTATCTTTACTACAGAAAAAAACAACAAAAAACGGATCAAAGGCCAACGAAAACAACAGAAAGAAAGGTGTGAAACAGAAAGCATTTCTAAGTGCTGCGACAAGAAAGGAGAGGAACAAAAAAAGGAAAAAAAAACTTTTTAGAAACAATAGAAATGCAAGAAAGAAATAATTGTGAATGTTTCACCTGCATGAAAAAAGACGTATCCAGCACGGATGAATAATAAAAAAATATGTGGACACTAAAATAAGATGAAAAGCTAAACAAAACAGAAAACTGAAAAGGATTGAATTCAAAATATATATATATATATATATATATATATATATATATATATATATATATATATATATATATATATATATATATATATATACAGTTGTTACTCCCAAAATAATCCAGGTGCTTACTTTCACCTTTTACCTTCATCACTAACAAGACAATGGACTGTTAAAACATGAAATCGCAAAGAAAGGAAGAAAACGAGGACAATAAACAGCCAGTGAAAAAGTTGAAAAATTATGCAAATATTTAGGTCAAGACCTCCACTTGACCGTCCTCAGTGCAGAATAAACCAAAGGATGAAACGGTGATAAATCAAGGGTGCGGAGTAACTCAAAGGGTGAAAGGGTGAAAGAGTTATCCTTTCACCATTTCTAAGAAAGGGTCATCCTATTTTAGTTTTTTGTTTTATTTTAAGGTTTGGTTTTTTATATTCTCTCAGTTTTATTCTGCATTGAGGACGGTCAAGCGGAGGTCTTGACCAAAATATTTGTAAAATTTTTCAACTTTTTCACTGGCTATTTATTGTCCTCGTTTTCTTCTTTTCTTCGCGATTTTATGTTTTATCATAATTGGACAGTGTGGTCTCAGAAATTATTTACAAAAACGCATCAAAATTACGAAGACCACTTCGATCTATCGACTGCAGCTCATCGGCAACCTTCAGCCAGTCTTTGACTCATCACCGGCTATAGTCTTGAGACCCCTCGTGGCTACACATCCTATTTGAAATTCTACCAGAGCTAATTCTTTGTTCTCCTGGCTTTTGTTTCTAGGAGGGGGCTGGTTCACAGTTCAGAGCATCTGCACATAACGAACCTGCTGGATACCACAAAGTGTGACCGAGCAGTTGCAGGTGACGTCTTTTGTTAATGAGAGACAGTTCTTCCAATTGGTCACAACGACTCCATATTTTACTATTTAAAATTTTATCCCATCCGTTGATGCACAGAATATAACGACAGCAAAAGGGGTCAAACACGTCCTCATCTGCCTTTATCATCCCTGTCTCACAAGCCAAAGGTAGTACAGCTCGGACAGTTGAAGCACTGACTCTAGCGTTCATTTTAATTGAGTCCGTAATCCATAAATCCAGTCCATAGATCCATAGTCCAGGTAGCAACAATTTGTATATTTTGAGCTACTTATTTCGCATCCAGAACATTAAATCTCGCGCCGAAGACGCTTTGTTTTACATAGGCATAATAGTCATTTTTTTTTCTTTCTCCGTGTTTCTTTTTTGCTGGTCTTAAAAACCCGTTTTGTTTTGCCTCTTTCTTTTTTTGTATTTTCCAATGGACTTATGACACTTTTTGTCGCAAAACTTATTTTGCTGTTTTTTTTTTCTTTGATATTGCATTTATTTACTTGATGATGAGAACTAAAGTATTAACTTGTAGCATTATTTTACCTGTTTCTATTTCATAATCAAAAAAGAAAAAAAAAATCCTATTGAGTACCATTTCACCTATTAATAGACTCCAAAAATAATTTAAAAAAAACTTCTAGACATCAGTAAATCTCCTACTTTCTACGGTTAAATAATGGATTATTACAAAAGTAATAATACTAATAGACATTGATAAGAATTCACGTTTTTCCTGTATGACTGGGCAAAGTTCAAAGCCTAAGATTAGATGCACTGATACCAGAGTGTAATGATTCTACTTCTGATGACCGTTCAAGATTATAAGTTGGAAAGGTTTCATAGCAACAATAAGTCTACACCAACTGAAACCATATATGAATCTACTAAAAAGAGGCAATCGCCCCCCCCCCCATCCAAATGGCTAAATATTGCTCACATAATGCGCCAACACTATAACAGACAATTTGATTCTTGAAGCAATATGAAAGAGTTGTCTAGCAAAAACAAGTCGATATTCAGCTATATCCCTATGGGAACACCCTAAATCGGCTTACAATAAGTCTATATTGAACTAACATCATATATAAATGGGCGACAAGAAGCTAAAGCCCACCAAAAGGGCTACAGTTTGCTCACATGACATAGCAATACTAAACTATGCAAATATCATTCTTGAAGACAAAACAAGTTGAGTAGCAATAACAAGTAAACTGTTAGCTACACATTATGGGAATACCCCGAATCTGGATTTAATCTCCTGGTGAAGCAAATTATTATATTTGTATATATCTTATTTTAATAAGATCCAGCCCCCCCACCCTTCAAAATTATTTAATGAGCTATTTAGATTAGTTGCTGATAGAACCAGGATCTGCTTAAAACCATTGTATATCGAACTGATATCATATATATATATATATATATATATATATATATATATATATATATATATATATATATATATATATATATATATATATATATATATATATATATATATATATGGGCTAAAAGGATCTAAAGCCCACCCACAGGGCTACGTCATGCTCAAATGACATTGCAATACTAAAACACACGAATGTCATTCTTCAAGACAAAAAAAAAGAGTTAAATTGCCACAACGAGCCAATAGTCAACTACACCCAATGGGAACACCCTGAACTGGGATATATCCTCCGTTAAATACCTTCCTCTAATAGTGGTCAAACAAAAATATTATATACTTTTCAGATTTTTTATTCTTTTTTTATGACATAACAAATTCGAACCTTATTTTGCAAAGATCTAGCCCCCCCCCCCCCCTTCAGAAGCAAAGCATACTTATTTAAATAAGCAGTTGATAGAACAGGGATGTACCCAGGAGGAGTGCCTTGGAGTCTAGGAACCCCAAAATCTTAATTTTTTCTGAATTTTTGGGCATTTCTTATTCAAATAATCAGATATTTTGTTATTCATTACAACACCCTCTCCCACCTCAATAATCCTGCGTACGTCCCTGGGTGGAGCAACTATTTTACAGAAGTAACTATTTCATTTACTGTGACTAAAATTTCTTTACATCGTCACTCTAATGGCTAAAAAGTAGCGCCAGTAAAACCGAATTCTTTGAGTCAGTGTTGCCAACACCTGCTTCTCATTTCACTCACAAATTTATAAAATGCGAGATTCAAATGACCAAACGACCAATGATATATATATAAACAGATTGTGTTTATGCAATTTTAAAGTGGGGGTTGAATTGATCTTGGAAGACTCCACCCCCTCCTGTATATAGGTATGTTATGCCCGGTCCCCAAATCCCTATGAAAAATTTAACACATAGGCTTAAAGACACAGAAACCAGGACATTTGGGAATAAGACCACAAACTGTATCACAATAAGACCACAAATTTTCTCTAGGAGATTGGGTTGGATTGATCCTAGAAGAATCCCACTCCTTTCATGTGTGCAGGCATGTTAGAATTTCAAATTTATAAACATACCTTTTCAGCGCAACCGCAAAGGAGATGAACAGAAGAAAGTACCTCCCAAGGTCCGACCGATGCCCCCCCCCCAAAAAAAATGAACACATAGCCTTAAATACACACAAATCAGGACATTTGGGAATAAGACCATAACATGTTTTTTATAAACAGAATCCCACCTCCTCCTCGGAGCGAGTATGTTAGCATTAGTAGAATGTACTTATTCAGTTTTTAGCTATACCATTGAGGGCTAACTGCACACAACAAGATTAAAGAAAGTCCCTTCCGAGTTTCGTCCGATGAATCCTCAAAATGAACCCCTCTAAAAAAATGAAATGATTGTTAAAATACACAAAAATCAGTATATAAGGGTCTAAAAACCAACTTTTCTCAACAAATCTCCCTCCCCCAGAGAAATACCACGATATCTTAGTTTGGTTGCATACATTACAACAGTCCGTGTTGACATATTCTTACCTCTTTAATATTTTAAAGGTTAATTCCTGTAACTGCTTTACAACCAATTGTCAAACTGACACCTGAAACTAGTTTTTCTGGACATTAAATTGATGATAATTCTTATTCCCTACTGTTTGCCCAAGATTAATGTTGGTAATTTGAGGCGAGTTTATCCAATAGGAAAATCCAAGGAATAAACATACGACGGTATCATTGGCCCAAGCTATCTACTAAAAAAAATTAAACAAACTCGATTTAGAATATACTAGGAATTTTTTTTTGCGAAATATGAAAGCACACTAATAGGCATTATAAAAATTCTCGAAGAACATTGTTGTGATGCTAATTAGTATATATATATATATATATATATATATATATATATATATATATATATATATATATATATATATATATATATATATATATATATATATATATATATATATATATATATATATATATATATATATATATATATATATATATATATATATATACTCTCATTTAGGTAATAATTACAAATTTTTTGCGCTTTATTTTTTGCGCTATATTTTAATATATAAATATTAAAATATATATATATATACATATATATCTATATATCTATATATATATATATATATATATATATATATATATATATATATATATATATATATATATATACAGAAGTTCCCGTTCGTTTTAAGTTTGATGGATGTTCGTAACACATATCAGTAGGGCAGCGGGGCTAACCTTAGCCTTAAGACTAAAATGTCCAAAGACATAAAATTTCGTTCGAAAAGGAAGTCTTTCTCTTACTTTTCCGACAATTTTTGTTTAATTTTGTAGAAATTGCGCCGGACCATAACGCTAACACCCCGATTGTTGAACATTTCAATAGCCGAAAATCAAAAGAAAAAAAAAATCAAATTAGCATAACATTAAGCTTCCTTTGTATTTTCTCTCAAATCATATGAAGTACTTCCTTTAGTGATCTTAGAATATATGCACTTGAATTGGCACTTACCCTAAAAAATATCACATATAAAGAGAAAACAGTTTCTCCCATTTTTTTTAATTTTCTATAGCTTCATATACCCATGGACCTTGTACAAAGGTATTATGTAGACAGATGGTAAAAATTCAGAAACAGTACAGAAAATTGTCAACTTGGGCAGTGCTGTCACTAAACATGGAGATTGCGCGAATGCTGAACAAGAAAATATCAAATACCCTTTATCGAGAAATTATTTGATGATAGCTTTTGAAATGAGAGTTTATTGAGATATCTTGGGCGATTTTGAAAAGAGGTTTCTTATTAGCAAGGCCTAATCCATGATTTTTTTCCGGGGGTGGGGGTACAAAAGAATTTTTGGGGGGAGGGAGAGAGGGGAGTTGGTACAAAAGAATTTTTGGGGAGGAGAGGAGGGGGGTACAAAAAAGAGCTTTAAAAACACATTAAAATTTATTTATATTCCTTTTTACTACTTTTTTTACCAGTCGGACAAACATTTCAGTGGCGTGGGAGTTCAAATACCCTAGCACCCCCCCCCCCACCCCTGGATACGGCCTTGCTTGTGAGACTCGAACACTGTTTTCTGCAAGTGAAGTGCTTCGAGCCTATCGAGTAAAAGAGGACGGAAAAGAGGATTACAAATTTCTTTATGGTTGAAAAAGACTATCTCTAAAAGGATTCCACTAAAGATCCAGTAAGGTGAAAAAAGCAGGACACCCTAGATTATTCTAACACGGGATTGAAACAAAAAAAAAGTTAAGAATGAATCAGATTCTTTAAAGATGGTTGGATGAGATAGTGTGGGGGACGGGAAAAGGATGAATTTCCGGTATATAAATCTGAGATGGTTTGACACCTATGTGTTCAAAGCAGGGTAGCAATCTTCCTAAATATAGTAAACATTATTTGGGTTTTGTTAACACATTGTTGAAAGAGAAAATTAACTTTATTCTTCAGTGACAAAGCTTACTTATCATAACCTTAAAAAAGAAAACAACCAATATCAATCTTCGAAACTATACAAATATAATATAGTTTATGGGTATGAGCCTCGATCCAGGGGTAGCGGTTTCACCCCCATATTAAAAATAATAACACTATCATAAAAAGTTAACTAATATTGCCAAGTTAAAAGCGGCATCAAACAGTTATAAACTAACTGGTTGACAAAGTAAACGATTATAATGGTTATAAATGGTTAAAACTAAAAGGAGGTTATAGAAAAAGGAAGGAAATGAAGGGAAGAATTGTGAAAAATATTGAAAATGTCTACGTGTCTCATCGGAACATGGGAAAAGAGCTGAAAATAAGTAATTATAATAAGTAAATTTAATAAGTAATTATAGGTAAAGACTTCAAATCAAATAATAATATATTATTGTTAATCATATATAATATATCAAATAATAATCAAATTAAATGGTTTTTAGTTAAACCAGATTTCATTCTTGAATCAACCTAAACAAATATAGTAACATCAACGCAGATGAAAATAAATGATAAGTACCCTATGGCCATATATTTTGTTTATAATGCGTCGTTATTTTCTTTAATACAGGAATTGGCTCCTGATTGTCAACATATTACCAAATTTTAAATATTACTAGCGACAAAAAGAAATGCGTTTTCAGTCTTATCTTTGACAGCAATTAATAATAAAAAATTAAAATGGGGGAAAACTTATCACGTCTGTGTCGACAAAAGACGTTTTTTTTGTTTAAAAATACGTCAAAAGAAAATGAACTAAAAAAATTGCGTAGCAATTACAAAAAAAAGAGAAAAGGAAGGAAGACATAAAATTCCAGCCACTGATTAATCTAGATCGTAATCTCTCTCTCTCTCTCTCTCTCTCTCTCTCTCTCTCTCTCTCTCTCTCTCTCTCTCTCTCTCTCTCTCTCTCTCTCTCTCTCTCTCTCTCTCTCTCTCTCTCTCTCTTTCTCTCTCTCTCTCTCTTTGATGTTTTGCCTGAAGAATCTTAGCATCAACTAATTAGTGTTTCATATTTCCAGTGTTTTTCTCAGACAACCTATCCAATAGACTCTTAGATGATGAGAACACCTAAATTTATAAGTGAAAACGCTGGACACTTAAGCATAGCTTCTTAAGCCTCTTTCCCTTAACAAAACGACAAAACTAATTCAAAATATTAATTCAAAATCTAATTTAGTTGTAGACTTACTTATTCAAATAATAAATTACTCACCAATGTGCGTGCACAACCATTAGCCCAGCAGCCATGATGAGCTTTACTCTCTGTACAACTGGATTTGGCTGTTGCTTGCTGAACATCCTCTTCAAAGCCATCACTTGCCATTGCAATTTCTCCTCAGAAACTACTTCTGCTTCGTTGCTTCTTTGTGTTAGCTGCAACAAGAAAAATGTCCAGTTACAAATGGGGAATACTCACATAAATTAAGCTTTAAATTAGTGAGCATATAATAATATAATATGTGCTATTTCAATGAGAGATGATACAGACAATATAGAAAATACACGAAACTATTTCCCCTCCCCCTACAAAAAAAACAATCAATTTTAAATAACTATTAAATGATGAAAATGTCATTTGAAATTGTGTCTATGTTTCATTTTATCTCAGTACCTACTTTCACATCTAAGCTGTGTACAGATTATTTTTTTGCGTTCAATTGTCAAACAAAATATCCAGTGATTGATATATCTGAGAGAAAAGTTGACATTTTCAGAAAAAAACTAAAATCCTTAAAAACAGATTTCAACCAATTTTAGTGCAATTTAAAAATTAGAAAACATCCAATGCTGAAAATTAGTATAAAATCAGTTTTTAGTATATCCATCTACCCTCTCTCCCCTGTTACTACCTTGACATATACGCATTATGTTGGTGATCACTAGTGTGTGTTTTTAACTTTATCTCTGTAAACCTTTAATTCTTGAATTGCTGTGTTGATTTGTTCTTTTTTTGTATTCTTTTTAAAAAAAAGATCTAGACTGGCGAGTAGTGGCAATGAATTTATTCCAGTAAACTTAAAAGAAAGTTTGAATCCCCAAAAATCCCTTCAAAAGATGTTAAAAAAGAGGAATGGAATGGAAACCAAACTATTCAGGTTTATTGATCAGAGCTACACTACTTATTGCTTCTCATACCCGTTTCATTTTCCGTATCTAATTACTATTAAATTATGAAAATATCAAAGTAAAACCATTTTTTGCTCATTGGGTGCAACTTAGGTCTAATCATGCTTGAAAATCACGATTTCCTAAGATTTTGTGTTTGGTTATTTCGAATTATGTAGTTTTTATGACACTACTTGCCTCATTGAACCGCTAATTACATAAGCTAAATTTATTAGTTAAATTTGGCAACTTTTTTTAGTCCGTAAAAATTCAAAGATTATAAAGCTGCTGATTCCCAAAAACAACACCAAAGGAAAACTATATTTTCTTAAGCTCTTTGATGCCATATGTTTTTAGCTCATTGTTAAAAAATATTTTCGCCCACTTCTTTTTTTTTAATTTGGCACCGGGTACAACCAAAAGCTGCAGTACTTCATATGTAGCAGTTTCCATTAAACCAATTTAAACAATCAGATTTAGTTTTCCCCGTCTCTAGTACTTTGAACAATTTTTCTCAGCGTCATACAATGATTACACTATTATATAGAACAAAAAAGCTATATCATATATTTTTATATTTATATATGCAAGATATAATATATTATATATGTTATAAATTTTCTTTAAATTAATGCTGGGTCCTGGTTTACAAATCTAATGATACTACTGGTTTTAAAATTGCCATTATTTAACACATGAATAAAAAACTGTGTATGATTGATCAGCTAAAAATCATCCGCCAATCAGAAACATGTTTACATTCTTACAGACAAGTTGATGGCTTACTTAGCCAATGTGAAGCCACTGTAACAAGCCGCCAATAAATTTACGTAAATACAAGTTCCGTCCTGGTTGAGTGGATTGGTGCGCTGGTTTCAGGATCGTTTGTCTGAGAGGGCGAGGGTTCGAATCCTAATGTACTCTATTACTTAGTTTGGAACGGGGGTAAGTGACTTGATTCTGTAAGCTCAGCCAGAGTCGACCCAGCTCTTAATGGGTACCTGGAGAAATCTGGGGAAGGTAAATAGGAAGGGTGTGCGAAAGCACAGGATGGTTGACCCCAATCCCCTATTGCACTTCCTGGCTGAAGGGCCAAGAAACGGAGATCATCACCACCGGTAGGGACTGTAAAGTCCCTACCGGTGGTATGGCCTAATGCCATATGTATGGCCTAATGCCATATTCTTTACTTTTTTTAAAAATACAAGTTAAAAGACAAACTACTAGACACTCGTAAAAAACCAATGAAGGTTACACACATTAGAAGACACGAAGTTTTGATGCTGCAGATTCCATCCTTACAGAATATATCCTTCTTCTTCTCTTCTTTCTTCATAAAGAAAGATTTAAAAAAAAAACGGGAACTTCCTGGGCGGGTGTAAAGAAGGAGGCATTGAATAGATTGGGGTGCAGAAGGAGAGTGCGTTGCTGCACTGGCCTCAGACAGCTTGGTCCTGCGGTGAGTTGTAAGTAGAAGTAGAAGTAGTTACAAAATATCCGTCGAACCACCCTTGGAAGGGTTTTTCGTTTTATCAATAATTTGATTTTTTCTGCTGCGTTATTATCATTCATATATTATATTTATTTGTATGATTCACTTAAAGAGGTTTGCCACCTTTGGACGGGTTTGCTCATTCGAAATGTTTGGTTTATTCGTGTGTTTAGTTTGCACGTATTTGCTACTGTTTTGTATGTCTTTTTCTCTTTTTCTTTCTTTCTGTTATACTCCATCACCATGCCTTGTATTTTTGATAGGTATTAAAATAAATTAATTAAAAGAATATAATAATAAGATGAATCTGAAAAAGAGACCACGTATATGGTACCTTGAAAGTCAACTTTATTATTGCTTTATTTTTATGTCATTAGATTTCATATTTCTTTATTCTAGTATCTGTTTTTGATTAAAATTTATTTTATTATCTCTTTGTTACTTCCTGAACATAATTTCCTTTTTCACTAATTCATCAACTAATTTATAAGGCACCAAATTTAGACACTAAATCAAATTGATCACAATAAATTAAAAAAATAAAAATAAGGGAAAACATGTCAAAAAATGATTCATACCTGGGTTTGATATATCCAGAGTGAAAACCAGTCCTTACCCATAAAACTTGGTTTATATTTCACTCATACTTTAATCCTCTGTTTACTTAGCAAACATACAAGTATAAATCAGTCTTTGCTAAATAAAAAAATCAAACTCATTTCCTTAAATTTGGTAAAAAATGCATCGCCGTAAATAAACAAAGCGATCATAAAGATAAATAAACTGGAGTTTTGGGAAAAAATTTTAAGAGAAGCTCAAAAAGCAATGTCTGATAAGCTTATTTGAAAAGATAAAAAGACTTTGTTTAACTTTTTCCGTTTAATTACTTAAAAAACAACCATTTTTATTCGACATTTGTAATAATAGACATATTTTGCATTAGAAAGATGAAATCGTCAAGAAATAAATCAAACAAATCAGAAAGCCACAGAAAAAAACTTCGTTTTAACGGTGGCATTTTGAAACTGTAACATATTGAAATATTAAAAAAAACAAGTTTTATATAAAAAGAAAAATCACCATAGGCAGTCCATATTTGTGGTATTGGCAAGAGTTATTTATTTGAGCGTTTCCAAATGTATTGACAATAAATCACTAAATTTTGACATTCTCCTCGATTTTGACTGAAAATTTTATTTTTCTTTGTTGATTGTTTTCACCCTTATTTCTAGCCACTAACGTCTTAGAAGTTATTCCCCCTCCAACCAATTTTTTCGAAAAATATGTTTCATAAAAATTATGCTAAAGTGAAAACACTCAAATATAAGCTATACGCAATATTTTTGGCATTGGTTCCAAAAAAAAACTTCAAGGGGCTATGAAATATACAACATAGAATAGGAACTAAAAGCTGAGAGAATATTAGGAACTGGTTTAGCCAGGGTGGGATCAGATTCCCTAAAGTAACTCTGGCTCCATTTCAGAAGATCTTGAAATTTTGGGAGAAATCACAAACCCTTTATGCTTCTTGTTTGTTAGGATGGGGGAGGTTCAATACTGGAAAAAAAACCCTAAAATTATCGTATAACGTTAATAACGTCACTACAGACGTGGCTACGGACCTCTTTGCCAAGACTCTCCAGAACATCTTATAATATTTTTAAAATCTTGGCTAATATCACACACCGTTAATACCCCTTTTCGTTGGGATGAAGGGAGGCGTAATACTTGAAAAGACCTATGTATGATCTTATATCATCAGAAACATCATTTCAGACGAGGATACAGGTACTTCTCGCCAAGAAGCTCTTGCTGCATTGTATAATATTTTTGAAATCCTGGGTAGTGTGACAGGTCAGCGATGGTCGTTGTTTGTTAGGATGAAGGGGGAAAGTGGAATATGGAAAACACCTTAAATCCCCATATATCACTAAAAACGTCACTACGGACGTTGCTACGAACCCTCTCCACTAAGAAACTACAGCTACATTTTATAATGTTCTTGAAATCTTGGTTAATGTCACTAATCATTAATATTCCTTTTTTGTTGGGATGAAGGGGGCATAATACTGGAAAAGAACTATGCATGATGTTATCTCATTAGGAACGTCATTACAGACGAGGATGTATGTACTTCTCGCAAACAAGCTCCAACAGCATTTTATTAATATTCTAGTAATCTTGGTTAGTGTCACAAGCCAACGATGCTCGTTATTTGTTAGAATGGAGGCGGATGGGAAAGAACTAAAATCCCCATATATCATTAAAAACGTCACTAGGGACGTTACTAGGGATCCTCTCCGCGAAGAAACTGCAGCAAAATTTTATAATATTTTTGAAATCTTGATTGATGCTAGAAACCCTTAATACTCCTTTTTTGTTAGGATAAAGGGAGGCGTAATGCTTGAAAATAACTATGTATGACCTTATATCATTAGAATACGTCATTACAGACGAGGGTATAGGTACTTCTCGCCAAGAAGTACCTGCTGCATTGTATAATATTCTTGAAATCCTGGGTAGTGTGACAGGTCAACGATGCTCGTTGTTTGTTAGGATGGAGGGGGAAGGTGTGATACGGAAAACACCTTAAATCCCCATATATCATTAAAAAGGTCACTACAGACGTTGAACGAATCCTCTCCACTAAGAAACTACATCAACATTTTATAATGTTCTTGAAATCCTGGTTGATGTCACTAACCATTAATATTCCTTTTTTTAGGATGAAGGGAGGTGTAATTCCGGAAAATACCTAAGTAGCATCTTATATCATTAAAAACGTAATTACAGATGAGGATATAGGTACTTCTCGCCAAAGAAAATCCAGTTGGATTTTATAATATTCTTGAAATCTTGACTGGGTTCACAAATTCGAATTACTCTTTCTTTGTTAGGATGGGGGGAGGGGAAGTGTAAAGCAGGAAGATTAAAAAAATTATCGTATATCAATAAAGACGTAACTACTATGAAGTCTTAGATGGATGTGTTGCTCATATTCTCATACAACCAGGCTGTGGCGACAGAAAAGACGGTAAATATACAAGATCAGCTTTAATGAAATGAAGAAAAAAACCTTAAGAACTTTTAAAGTTCTTAACTTAAGAAACTCAAAACTTAAAACTCTTCCTGATTATAGGACACTAGCGATAATTAGTTGGTTGCGGACGGACGGTTTTTTCCTAGCATCCAAGCTAGAAAAAATAATTTTAATGTCGAAAGTGTCAATTTTCAGCCATATCTTTTAACTAGAAAAGTCAGAATCGGTAAAAATTCACGAGCCAGCAAGTGGTCATAGAGGCAAAGGAAGTAAAAGATTCAAACACTGTTCTTAACAGTTGCCCTCACAGAAGAGTTAGTTATCGCAGACGAGGAAACTTGTAAGGAATAGTCCGTTATCTCTATTAGGACACCATTTCCAGAACACTCAGGCTCATGTTAATAATCTAGTATCTTTCCTAGGAGCTAAATGTATCAAGAACCTGTTTAAACGAAATTGCGCATTCTGGAAAAATTCTGCTTCTGAAAAATGTTATGTAGTGTATATGTTACGCAGAAAGACCGAAATCTGGTGAACGTCAACATTCACCGGTGAAAACCTCAAATAAGGATATTTAACAATATCTTGTACATAAACAAAGCGGCTATGTGTTTCCTGGCCATGCAGCTTTGGCAGTCTTATGCAAGGTTTGATGGTGACAAGTTAGGTTAAATAATAATATCTTAGACCATACCGCTTTTCCATTTACGAAAAATTAAGCGAGAAACAACAGCATTAATTTAAATAATGCAGTGACAAAGAATAAAAACAATGCCTTAATTAATAAAACAAATCCGAATATTTCAACTCCACGTCTAGGAGCTTTAATCGGAAAAAAGGGGGAAAAAGAAAAAAATAGTTAAGTCATCTTCAGAAAAAGACAAGAAAAAAAAACAGAACAAGAGAAAAAAAAAGATGACAATACAAATAAACAAAACTCACATCTTAATAAACTTCCACAGTACTACGACACTGTAACGCAGAAACGGCACCAAAAATGTCTAGTTGACTAAACTTACAGATTTAAAACTGAATTAACAGATTTAAAACATTTGAACTATTTGGGTTATCTGAAACTATATATGGCAACAGGTCAACGAACTTAATGCATTATAAATTAAGTGTATTTGTTTATTGGCAAGTTTAGCTACGGTCCAGCTTCGACTTCACCTCGACTTTCGCTTACAGGTTTGTCACTTGTTCCAGGACTATTATGTAAATCACCTTTTTTGGACGATTTTACCTGCTCCTTAATTAAACTGTTATAAATTGAATTCATTCTAAAATCACCTACATCTATATTAATAACAATACTCCCATAGATAGTTAGTTCAAATATTTTTAAACTGTAAATTTAGTCAGAAGTGGTAAACCATTCTTTTGTAAATTCTTCAACGTAAATATTGTACTGTATTTGTTATAGACCCCTTTGCCAATCTGAATCTATAGAGGAGTAATATCTGCTCTATTAGAAATTTTCGGTGTTATTTCTGTGTTAATCTGTTGCAGCATTGTGGAAGTTTATTACAATGCGAGTTTTATTTATTTGTTTTGTCTTTTATTTTTTCTCTTGTTACCTTTTTTTGTTTTCTGTTTTCTTTTTTCTTTTTCTTTTTTCCGTTGATAAAGAAGTGGAGTTGAAATATTCATATTTTTTTTTGTCAATTAATGTTTTGTTTCTTTTTTATTCTGTGACACTGCTTTATTTAAATTAAACCTGTTTTTTCTCGCTTAATTTTTCGTAAATGGAAAAAGTCTTAGAAATAAACAACTGGATAAAATCTCGGAAATAAATCCCAGAAATGCTCAACATCCACCATTAGTGCACGATTAATATCCACAAACACGTAATCGCTTGGCGTATGCCTGAAATATTTGTTAATCCTTATTTTGGATTTTCACCGGTGAATGTCGACATTTACCAAATTTCGGTCCTTCACCGTAATATATACAATTCAAACGCACGGACCTGATATCACTGAAAAAAAAGTAGTTGAAATATCTACGGCTCGTTTTCGATCATCAGTTGAGCTGAAACGCTCACTTCGCGGAGATAGCACGGAAAGTCACAACCTCCCTGATCCAGTTCAAAAACATACCAGAAAAAACATGGTGTTATCGCCAGACAATTTGATACACCTAAATAAGGCGGTAATTCGACTAATTCTGCCACATGATGAAGTGGTCTGGGTCAACGCGACAGAAGTTTTGAACGATATTACCCCTTTAAAAGGGGTACAGACTGGCCTGCTTAATGATTACTTAGCCGCATCACGGAACTGCCTGGAAAGCTATAAGATAAGAAAGTTCATTTTTGCCCGGTTATTGACATACAAACAAGAAGCAGAGTAGTAAAAAAAAAGAAACGAACTGTAAAACATAGAAAAAAGATCAACTTCTGAACAATAAATATAAAAATGAAATTTTTCAACTGAAAGTAAGGAGCGACAATAAAGCTTAAAACGAAAACAAAAATTATTCCGTATATGAAAGGGGCTGTCCCCTCCTCAAAACCTAACTCTTTACTGTAAAGTTTGTCTCTTACTCACAACTCTACTTTTTAAAACAATAAAACCTTTAGCGTAAAGAGCGAAGTGTTGAGGAGGGGACAGCCCCTTTCATATACGGAATAATTTTTGTTCATTTTAAGTTTTAATGTCAGTTCTTAATTTCGGTTAAATTTTTTTTTTTTTTTAATTTAATTTCTCAACGTTTTTCAACTAATGCAGGTTGAAATTTGGCTCACCGTACATGAAAAATTAAAACAAAATTTGTATATTAATTTTGGCGGATTTATTTCAGATAGGAAGGGTTGTCCCCTCCTCAATACCTTGTTCTTTTTGCTAAAATTGTTAGAACTTTTAAAAAAGCTTCCTATTCTAGTTAAACGGCCCCCGTGTTTCAATTTTAGTAAACAGTCGAAATTTAGCGTAAAGAGTAAGGTATTGAGGAGCCTTCACATATGGCACGAATTTTGTTCGTTTTTCAAATATTGCTAGTGAATCTGGCTCACCCACTATGAAATATACCCCTCCACCTCATGGAAACCTCCTCCGTGAAAATTTCCTCCAACGTAAAGTGCTTTTGACGAATCTTTTGGTATTAAATTTCGTTTTTTAAAGTTTCGGTTACTATTTAGTCTTACCTACAGTTTGTTACCCAGAACTGTTTGACAAAACTTAATCAAATTAATCCAAACAACACTCGTAAATGATTCTAAATGGCAGAAAATGTACCAAACGATTTAATTTCGTACTAAACACATCCCAGTCAATATTATTCATAACATCTAAAGGGGCACGATCACAACATTTTGTAAAATAAAGCCATTCCTAAAAAACAAGGGGAGACCAGAAAATCTAAATTCACCCTAAAAAAATGCACCTGGAGGGGTGACATATAGACCATGTGGGGCATGACCAGGGAATAATACAATTTAGCGAGTAAAAGGATAAAGATCCTCCAGAGCCATTGCTGGCGCATAGGGCGTCGAATCGACGTTTCAGTTGCTTTAGCGAGTAGCACGCTGTATAAAACTGTACTTCGGCAGATAAAGTAAGGCATAACTGGGGCCGACATCTGCTATAACGTCTTCTACTGCAATAACACGAGTACTATGCGAATCTGGGTCATGAACGAACCTTAGATATATCAAGATATATCAAGTCTAGCGCGCTAACCACTCGGCTAGGACGGCTCAGCACCAAGATGGAAGCAAAATAAGTAAATGGGGCATAACACCAAAAATACTCTAAGCTACTTAGTTATACAGGATTACCAGAATTTTCAGTTTTCTACGAATACCCATTAACCGACGATGAACAAACGCACACCTCAGGTACTTCTGGAAACCAAACTGCCATTTAATCTACCACACACTTGATCAGTTCAGACAGGACAAGACCGCAGAACCTTATTTAAGACACAACAAATATCAATGGAGCAGTAGCTACAATTAAAATCCACATTTTTACTTTTTCCTTCAAACATCTGCTATTGCACCAGAGCAAAATAAATTAGGTACTCGACTTGTGGCAATACATATTTTGAAGTAATAGGATCAGAATATCAATCAGCATTGTGCTTGCGTTCGAAAAATGATGAGATACGATGTCGTCCAGATCAGGATTTCATGGCACTTCAGAAGCTGGAATACATTTACGATCCCACTTTTAGAAATAATCAGCATATTACGTTTACGTGAACGTGGGGTCAAGCCTTTTTTTTTTAACACAGTGTCACAGGCCGTCCTAGCAGAGTGAATTGGTGCGAGGGATTTAGGATCCTTTGTCCGAGAGGGCGAGGGTTCGAATCCTAGCGTACCCGATTATTTTGTATGGGACAGGGTTCAGTGGCGTGACTCTGTAAGCTCAGCCAGAGTCGAACCAACTCTAAATGGGTACCTGGACTTATCGGGGGAAGGTAAACAGGAAGGGTGTACGAAATTACAGGGTGGTTGGCCCCCAACTCCCGATTGCACATCCTTGCTGAAGGGCCAAGAAACGGAGATCAGCACCATCGGTAGGGATTGTAAAATCCAATGCCGTATTCTTTACCTTTTTTTACCTTACCACATAAAGTTCCAACATTCAAATAACGAGAGCCAAACACAGCAGAACACTGGCAAAACCTTTGCTCTTCGGGAATACCAACCCTTGCTTTATTACAACGTCTCTGAGTAATGCTCTATATTTTCCACATAGGTGATGTTTTTCATGGGCCTCAGCAGAAACACGATCAGACTCTATATCTTTAAAGTTATGAACACTCGTTGTATTTCTTTTTTATCTTTCTAAAAACCAGAAACAGAACATTGATCATTAAGTGACCACAATTTTGCCAAATATTATGTGCAGGGGCTTCAACTTAAAGCAAATTTTCTGAAGAAAAAAAAAATAAAAAGTTCCGTCAGGCTGCAGATTAACGATCGATTGACTAAGAGAGAGCAGATATGAAATAGGAAAACCAAAAGCCATATGAATATCTGCAAACTCATTACTGCTTAGGTGCGAGGAGTTGCAGTTGCTTAACGATAATTCTGTGAAGGATTGCCAACAAGGATCGAAATATACTTGAGGGGGAGACTGCGCTGCTTTATCAAAATAATGCAATGGTCTGTTATATTAGTGGTTAACGAACTCACAATACATTGGGATTGGAGTAGTGACATAAAAGAATGCCCCTTAGCTGAATGAGGAGATAAAAAGTTGCAGCCTAAGAGAATTGGATACTGTCTTCTTTGCTGAAACATTTGGATTAGAACATGTGGCTAAAAGACTGATGCAAATAGAAAGTATTGGAGGAGTACATGTTTCTTAACGGAGAACCAAGCATGCCTCGAGGCTATTGAAAATATCAAAAGCAGGCAAAAAAGCGAAGTGGAATGCAATGAAGCATCAAAGGCAATCCATCTTGGAATGAAGTAGCAGCCAACAGAATCGGGTTTCACTGATGTGGGTTGCAAGGTAATCTGGGATCACAGTTAATGAAACGGCAGGAGAAGCAGCTTTCATTGGAACCTTTCATTTCCATCTTTCAGAGCTGATGAAAAGCGGCAATAGAGGGGACTGTCCTATGAGAAAGCAAAGCTTAATCTTACCAGAATCGACACCTTTATGACTTAATAGGTCAGAAATACACACAATAAATGAAACGTATTTAGAGTTTTCAAAATCATCTCATCAGAACAGGACAAGAGAATTTCCTAATTTCCGAATAATTCATTGGTGACCGTGGAAGCAAGAAGGCAAGAAAACAAGACAACTGGATTTTAAGTTGGAGCACATAGAAGAGGTGGTGACGCCCGACAGCTATCAAATTATAATGTAAGAATGGGGGAACTAAATATTAGTCCCTCCATACTAATAAGGTTGCTTTTTTTAGGCAACTAAAGGGCCTTTGTGGCCCTGAGCCTTGTAAAGTTTAGCGAGTCTGCCCATAATAATAATAATAGTAAGTAGGATGCAGTGCTTTTTTGAAAAAATAACTGAAGCTCGTAGATATCGTCAAGCTGATTAAAATACGAAAAAACTATCTTGACTACCGAAAGAATTAGATTTGAAGAAAATAGTAAGGGCCATGAAAATTAAATCTGTTTGTTTGAATTAGTTAAGCGTAAAATTACACAACCCGTTTTTCATTTTTTTAAATTAGTAACAACCAAGAATTCAATTTTTAACGAAATGAAATGGGGAAGGTAAATCATTAAGAAATAAGCTAAAAACATTTTGCACCAAGCAGTTCAAAAAGGTGTTTCTGATCTTTTGACGTGAAATTGCCATTAATAATTAACAGATTGTTACAGTTTGGATTTTTGCGCACGAAACCCTTTGCAAATTTGAACTAATTAGTTTTGCTTATTTATTTTGACAGTTCAACGTGACAACACTGAAACAAATTTGATGCATCTCTAGAAATCTTATAATTTAAAGCTATGGAAAGAAAAATCGTAGAAAACCGCAGTTTTCAGGAATAAACAGACCTAAGATGGGTCCAGGGAAAATGTTTATGTCCTTTGTTCCTTAAGGGAATGGGCTATAAAATAATTTGGAAAAGTGTCACGAGGCATTTCCAACCTAACCATGCCTAAGCTAATCGACAATATTAAGCTCATATAATTTTTTTTATTTCTCAGAGACTGATGACAAAAATTTTGGCAATTTTAAAAAATTGCCAAAATCATTAAGATGTTGAAGAAGAATTATATCCTGCTTTAAAAATTTAATCTTCCAAACTATTTTATTATTAAAGGTTTTGCTTCTTGTCTTCCAAAATTATTTAAGGTTAAGATTAACTGTCAAGTATAGGCTACTTTCCAGTAATTTTATTTTCAGTAAATTTGATAACTGGTCAAGTTTCACGTTCATTGTTTAAACTGATGTTAAAATTTGTTTGAACAACATTTTAATTATTTTAATTCGTTTCATATCTCATTGAATGTAGTTAACACGACGTTAACTTGACACTACTGATCAATCTTAGTCACAATAAATATTGTCTATTTACTTAGGCGATACTTACACTAGTACAAAAACAAGGAAGTTCCTTGTTCTTCAGAATTACTTAGTATATTTAAGGGTCCTTAATATAAAAAAAAAATAAAAAAAAAATCCTAGTTCATCAGTAATGGTAATCAAATGTATTTTCTGATAAAATTAGAATATAACCGACTTTAAACTTTGATAAAGCTTTGTTTCATCAAAATTCACGTGAAGGAAATTCGGATCACGAAAACAAATCTCGTGCTATTTATCTGCTTCTTTACGAAAATGCACCTCGGGGTATATACAATATATCAATTAGCTTTCCTAATATGAAATTACGTACATATTTTTCAAAGGTATTTATTTGATATCAAAGATACCAAAGTATAGATTTTTTGTATAACAGTACATCTTCTGCAGTACATCTTTCGATATCTTTTTAAATCTTTGATATCTATTTGATATCCTTTTTTGACGGACTGACCACCAAAATCAAGTAACTCGGTTTCCAGTCCCTCTTGTTGCACAACAGATCTATTCATGTAGAGCCTAATAAAACATTTGACCAGGTTTACTTAAACTAACTTGGGCCAAAAAAACTAGACTGAACGAAGTCTAACTCCGGTCGCAATCTTAGTTGAGGGAGAGATTTCCATGACCTTGTTATCGGCACACCTAGCAGAAGGATTTGTATGATCCCAACCAATTTTGGTCCCCGAATTCTAGATTTCAGGACATATACCAGAAGGAACCATTTTTGTCTCAGCCAGGCCTGGTGGAATCAGGACCTGACATAAACTCATGCAGGGAAGATGGGAAAGAAATGCCTATATTCTTGTGATCAGTCTACTAGTAGGGGCTCTCGGATCTCAGCCAAACCTGACGTGAAATAAGAATAAGCATCGTAATTATGCTTTGTGAAGGTATTGCAACCCTGGATGGAGGTGAAACAAAAATTCTTGTTCTCGGGGTCCTAATTGTAAAAAAATAGCTAGTGTCGTTATTGTATTTTTGGGACTGCCCGGCTTGTACATAGGATTGAGGAGGGGTCGAATTCCAAAAATCAAGGCATCTACTGAAATGAATTGTTGAATATAAAAAAAAAACTTATTAAAAAGTTCATGTCATAGTTGTGTATTTTGGCAATCGGGAATAAATTTGCCTTTTTGGAGGACCCTTGATAAGCTCCGTATTGACATTGCTGGACTCTCTGAGACAAGACTTACCGGTTTTGGTACTTTGAATAGTGAAACATACCATATTTTGTATTCTGGACTTGAAACTAGAAAAGAGGCAGGTGTTGGAATGGCATTAAGTAGTCGGGCCAAAAAATGCCTAGTGGATTGAGAACCTATTAATGAGCGGATCCTTCGTGCCCGCTTTGCCACTTCTCAGGCCAAATTGACAGTTATAGTTGTGTATGCCCCAACCAATGTTACCGTTGATCAGACCAAAGATGATTTTTATCGCGTGTTGTCAAATGTTGTTGCTAAAGCGCATCGGCACGATATTGTGACTTTGTGTGGAGACTTTAACGCTAAAGTTGGAAGTGATGCCTCCTATGCCCCAACTATCCTTGGTAAGCATGGACTAGGGGGAAATCAATGATAATGGCGTACGTTTAATTGACTTCTGTGCGACTCATGAACTTCTCGTCGGCGCATCATTGTTCCCTTCATAAACAAATACACAAATATACATGGAACTCGCCTGATCGTGTAACAAGAAATGAAATAGACCATATTTTAATTGCCAAGCACAGGCGAGGTTGTTTAGAGGATGTTAGGACCTTTAGAGGTGCCGACTGCTATTCTGACCATCAACTTGCTGTTGCTAAGTTTAAGCTGAAACTAAAAACTGTCATAAAGCCCCAGCGGTCAGTAAGAATATTTAATGTGAGAAAACTGCAGGACCCGTATGTATTACAAAAGTATACATCTACTTTGTCAAATAAGTTTTCCATGCTAAGGGACGAGTTGTCAATTGATAATCAATGGGAAAAGATCGTCGAGTCCCTGAAAGAAGTGGCACAAGAAGTTGTGGGATATAACAGGATGAAGAAAGAGCAGTGGATATCTGAAAGTACCTGGGATATCATTGATCAAAGGGCAGAAGTCAAAATTCTCGTAGATAGACATGAGCATAACACGTCATGCACTAGAGAATATCTTGATGATTTTAAAAGCGCAGTATAAGCGTCTCAATAAACAAGTCAAAACACGGACTAGGAATGATAAGAGGGTGTTCATCGAAACTATGGCTGATCAGGCTGAAGTAGCCGCCAGGCGGGGAGATAGTCGTACTGTGTACGCTATAACGAAGGAGCTTGCGGGTATTTCAAAGGCTTCTTCAACCCAAGTTGAAAACAAAGAAGGCATCTTATTAACCCAGACGGATGTCATAAACCGACGCTGAATGGAACATTTCACCGAGGTATTAAATCAGGTGCCTCCCACAACTTCTTTAAATATCCCTGAAGAAACACTGTTCGATCTTGGAATATATTCCGGACCTCTCTTGCTGAGTGAAGTAAGAGGCTCTAATGACTTTGAAAAACGGAAAGGCAGCCGGCAACGATGGTATGACCCCAGAACTGTTGAAATATGTTAGAAGCACCCTAGCAGTGCCCATGTTTGAACTTTTGTCACGTGTTTGGGATGATGAAAAAGTCCCGAGTGAATGGTCAAAGGCAGTAATTGTAAAATTCTTCAAAAAAGGACAAAAGACTAAATGTGATAATTGGAGAGGCATCGCTTTACAATCAGTTGGCAGCAAGGTTTTGTGCCAAATTATTCTCAATAGAATTCAAAGTATAGTGGAGAAAGTTCTGAAAGATGAACAACAAGGATTCCGCCAAAACAGATCGTGTTGTGACCTAATATTTAGCCTGAGAGTCCTGCTCGAAGAATCTAATGAATGGCAGGTTCAACTACTCACAGTATTTATTGACTTTCTCAAGGCCTTCGACTCGATACACCGCGAGACCATGTGGAAAATTTTAATGCATTACGGGATCCCGATTAAAATTGCAAATATAATTAAAGGGCTATACCTCGATATTATGTGCGCAGTACAAACTAAGGGTGGCCTAACTGACTGGTTCACCGTTCAGTCGGGTGTAAGGCAGGGCTGCATTCTATCGCCACTGTTATTTGCCATAGTCATAGATTTTGTGCTTCGTGGATGTAGCTTCAGTGGGGGTCTACAATTAAACCCACTAAGAGCCCTTCATGATGGTGTTTTTGCGGACGATATTGCACTCTTCGCTCACGAATCAGAAGCTATAAAACACAATATAAATGAACTTGGGCGTGTGGCAAATGCTGTTGGACTCTCCATAAACGCTAACAAGACTAAATCAATGTCAAATGCGGTCATTCTTGACTTAGCTGAGGGACTTTTGGTCAACAATGAGGAGATTGAAGTAGTGAGAGAGTTCAAATATCTCGGCAGCATTCTTACGCAACATGCAAATACTGAAAGAGAAATTTTGTGCCGAATAGCATTGGCTGGCTCTGCCTTCAATTGTCTCAGAAATGTTTGGAGAAATAGCAAATATTCCCAGAAGTTAAAACTCAGAATTTATAATAGCAATGTCCTCTCCGTCCTTACATATGGTTGTGAAACTTGGAGTATCACTGGTCAACTAGGAAAACGACTACGGGCATTCGATAATAACTGCCTATGATCAATTTTGAATATACATTGGACTGAGAGAATAAGAAATGATGAGTTTTATACCATGACAAATCATACCCCCATCCTTGATGCCATTAGAAAGCGACGATGGATGTATTGGGGGCACATGGTGCGAATGGGTGATGGAAGGCTACCTCATGATATATGGTGTTGGATACCCCCTGGCCTCCGCAAGTCAGGGAGACCCAAAATGACCGTTGGCAGGATGTTAGAGAAGGAGGCGAAGCTGGCGAGGTCTTCGATGGAAGAGCTTTGGTCGAGGGCTCAGGACAGGTCGCCGTGGCGAACCCCTGTTGCTGCCTTATGCGCCCTCGGGCGTGAGAGGACCTAAGTAAGTCTAAGTAAGGAGGAGGGGCAATAGGTGTGGCTTTTGTTTTTTATTGTCAAAATATCTTGGCATCAACGAAATTTCTAGGTGGATTGTTGGAATTCAGCTAGACGTGGCTAGCACTGAAAGTTATGGTTCCAGTGTCCGTGTTCAATCAGAGCTCTGTAAGGAAATAGCATCATCCTAGCATTGTACATCGAATAGAACTGCTCATATCAACTAAATGTGGAATTGACTAGTAGCTAGGAATTCAGTTCCACCTTTAGAAGGTTTCAATGTGGTCTAATACTGTGGCATAATTTCGTCAAAATCAAGGAGGTGGGGGCAAAGTCGGAGACAATTTTCCCAAATCATCTAAAAATGACAATGAAAACTGAAAAATGCGCCATATTGCACCATAAAGGTAAAGACACACTAAAGAAAGCTGGCCCGGTTCTATGGATGCTTGGATTATACAGAATTTTCTACAGAAGTTTTGACAGAATTTTTGAAGATACTAAATTTCAGCTGAAGCGGGTGGCAAACTGGGGCCTGGGGGCGATTGAGGTCTGAGAGGAGCAATTTTCCCCTAGCGTCACAGCAGATTACGCCCCTGATCCGATAGCTATTAGAGTGGTTAATAACATATACACGCGCTGAATAAGCTTTGAGGTTTCTTCCCTTTTTTCCTAAGGAATTGCGCCTTTTACATCCGTAAACCCGTCAATGTATGGATTTTTCGTAGCTATTAGAGATATTAGAGTCGTCTTAAAGTCTGAAAACCACATTTTTTTTTACGCCCTTTGTCCTCAGAAAAATTGTCTCAAGGACCTAAAACGCGTACACAGAAACAAAATGTACCAGAAAATCCTTATGGCAGTTTTTTGTAGAGAAATACCTAAAATAAAAAAGGACAATCCACCCAGAGACAACAAAATCTAGCAGATACACAAGGTAACTTTTTTTGTGTACATAAATATTTCCATTGACTCAAAAACGAAGCCAGGGCTATTTAATCTGCAACGCTACCTACACAATTCTTTAGCTTAGTTATGATCGTCACGGTTCTAGGCATTTCCCCCCCCCCAGGAAAATACCTCGCCAGAAAGTGCCACTCACAGGAAAGAACCCCCCTGGAAAATACCCCCCGTGGAAAATAAAACTTTCCAAATTTTACGATTTTATTTGGGTTTTGTTTTTTAAATTTCAGTAAGGGGAAGAAATTTTGGTACTTCTGTATTATGCGCCACTCACTCAGGTTTACGCAGTGTAAAAGTCGAGAGCAAACCGGTTTCTTCGTTAGTTTCTTTCAACTTAGCGCAAGACAAGACAAAGACAAGAGACAGAATACGCGGGAAATATATTTTGGGCTATATATTTGCAAATAAGGGGGGGGAGTATTTGGACAATTTGAAGTCAGAAAACAATTCTTACTTAATAATATGCAGAATAATTGTACCTAACACGTTTTGCATGCAGACCCGCTATGGTTTACCCCTCCCCCCCATACTGTGCAAATCTAAAGCAAAAATGTGTCTCTAAAGTAACGAAGAAACTTACAAAAAAAAACCGTTTGTTCTCGAGATTTAAACAAAGCGTAAACTTGAGTGAGTGGCGCATAATACAGAAGTACCAAAATTTTTCTCCCCACGGAAAAATAAATAAATAAAGTTCTCAAATTGGGAAAGCCTTATTTTCCACGTGAGGTATTTACCGGTACTGTTATTTTCCGCGGGGGGTGTTTTCCTCGGCGTGGGGGGGGGGTATTTTCCGGAAGGCATTTTCCGCGGGCGTATTTTTCACGGAGGAGTATTTTCCATGGGGGGTATTTTCCGGCAGTGGTATTTACCAGTAGGTAATCTGCATGGGGGGGGGGGGTTAAATACCGATCATAACATATGGTAAGGGGAGTGTGTTGAAGTCCCCTCGTGATATTATTCCGAAAAGAATCTCTACCTACAAAAGCATTCTCCAGTAAATAGATATGGTTGTTGTTTGTACAAGTACACATACATTTCCACTGACATCAAAAAGAAAGCATTGTTATTTATTCTGCAAAATTACCTGCTAAATATTTTTCACTCTGTTACGATCATCACACAGCGTAAGGGGAGTATGTTTAAATTCCCTCGTGAGATTATTCCGAAAAGGCTCCACAACTTGAGAAAGCATGCCCCAGTAAAAAGATATGGTAGTTGTTTGTAGAAGTGCACATGTATTTCCATTGAATCAAAGAAGAAGCCATGGCTATTTAATCTGCAACACTACCTACGCAATATTCTTCAACTCAGTCACGATCATCGCATATGGTAAGAAGAGTATGTTGAAATCCCCTCATGAGATTATTCCAAAAAGACTCCCCACCTAGAGAAAGCGTGCCCCAGTAAATAGATATGGTAAGTATTTGTAGAAGTGCACATATATTTCCATTGACTAAAAAAAGAACCCGCGACTATTTAATCTGCAAAACTACCTACGCAACATTCTTCACCGTGTTACAATCATCGGACAGGGTAAGAGGAGTATGTTGAAATCTCCTCGTGAGATAATTCCGAAAAGACTCCCCTCCTAGAGAAAGCATGCCCCAGTAAATAGATATGGTAATTATTTGTAGAAGTGCTCATATATTTCCATTGACTCAAAAAAGAGCCCGCGACTATTTAATCTGCAAAACTACCTACGCAACATTCTTCACCGTGTTACAATCATCGGACAGGGTAAGAGGAGTATGTTGAAATCTCCTCGTGAGATTATTCCGAAAAGACTCCCCTCCTACAGAAAGCATGCCCCAGTAAATAGATATGGTAATTATTTGTAGAAGTGCTCATATATTTCCATTGACTCAAAAAAGAAACTGCGACTATTTAATCTGCAAAACTACCTACGCAACATTCTTCACCGGGTTACAATCATCGGTCAGGGTAAGAGGAGTATGTTGAAATCTCCTCGTGAGATTATTCCGAAAAGACTCCCCTCCTAGAGAAAGCATGCCCCAGTAAATAGATATGGTGATTATTTTTAGAAGTGCTCATATATTTCCATTGACTCAAAAAAGAACCCGCGACTATTTAATCTGCAAAACTACCTACGCAACATTCTTCACCGTGTTACAATCATCGGACAGGGTAAGAGGAGTATGTTGAAATCTCCTCGTGAGATTATTCCGAAAAGACTCCCCTCCTAGAGAAAGCATGCCCCAGTAAATAGATATGGTAATTATTTGTAGAAGTGCTCATATATTTCCATTGACTCAAAAAAGAACCCACGGCTATTTAATCTGCAACACTACCTACGCAACATTTCACCGTGTTACAATCATCGGACAGGGTAAGAGGAGTATGTTGAAATCTCCTCGTGAGATTATTCCGAAAAGACTCCCCTCCTAGAGAAAGCATGCCCCAGTAAATAGATATGGTAATTATTTGTAGATGTGCTCATATATTTCCATTGAATCAAAGAGGAAGCAATGGGTATTTAATCTGCAACACTACCTACGAAATATTCTTAAACTCAGTTGTGATCATCACGTATGGTAAGGGGAGTATGTTTAAGTCCCCTCATGACATTATTCCGAAAAGATTACCCAACAAAAGAGAAAGCATGCCTTAGTAAATAGATATGGTAGTTGTTTGTAAAAGTGCACATATATTTCCATTGAATATATATACCTACGTAACATTCTTCAATTCAGTTATGATCATCACATGTGGTAAGGGGATTATGTTGAAATCCCCTCGTGAGATTATTCCGAAAAAACTCCCCTCCTAGAGAAAGCATGCCCCAGTAAATAGATATGGTATTTATTTGTAGAAGTACTCATATATTTCCATTGAATCAAAGAGGAAGCAATGGCTATTTAATCTGCAACACTACCTACGAAATATTCTTCAACTCAGTTGTGATCATCACATATGGTAAGGGGAGTATGTTTAAGTCCCCTCATGACATTATTCCGAAAAGATTCCCCAAACAAAGAGGAAGTATGCCTTAGTAAATAGATATGGCAGTTGTTTGTAGAAGTGCACATATATTTCCATTGAATATGTATACCTACGTAATATTCTTCAATTCAGTTATGATCATCACATGTGGTAAGGGGATTATGTTGAAATCCCCTCGTGAGATTATTCCAATAAGACTTCCTTATGGTATGACTTCCTTATGGAGGACCAGATTTTCTTATGGGGTACCATAAGAATTGTTATTTATTCTGCAGAATTACCTTCTAAATATTCTTTACCCTGTTACGATCGTCACACAGGGTAAGGGGATTATGTTGAAATCCCCTCGTGAGATTATTCCGAAAAGACTCCCCGACTGAAGAAAGCATACACCAGTAAATAGAAGTACACATATATTTCCATTGACTCAAAAAAGGACCCACGGCTATGTAATCTGCAACATTACCTACGTAATTTTCTTCAACTCAGTTATGATCATCATATGTGGTAAGAAGAGTATGTTGAAACCCCTCGTGAGATTATTCCGGAAAGACTCCACACTTAGAGAAAGCATATCCCAGTAAATAGGTATCGTAATTGTTTGTAGAAGCACACTCTTATTTTTATTGACTCAAAAAAGAAGCCATGGCTATTTAATTTGCAACACTAACTACGCAACATTTTAGTTATGATCATCACATATGGTAAGGGGAGTATGTTGAAACCCCCTCTTGAGATTATTCCGAAGAGACTCCCCACTTAGAAAAAGCATAACCCAGTAAATACACATGGTAGTTGTTTGTAGAAGTACACATATATTTCCATCGACTCAAAAAAGAAGCCACGGCTATTTAATTTGCAACACTAACTACGTAATATTATTCAACACAGTTATGATCATCACATATGGTAAGGGGAGTACGTTGAAATTTCCTCGTGAGATTGATCCAAAAAGACTCCTCACCCAATGACATAATGCCCCATTAAATGCATATAGTAGTCCTTTGTAGAAGTACACATATATTTCCGATGATTAAAAAAAAAAAAATCAAGCTTTAGTCATTTATTCTGCAGCACTACCTACCCAATATTCTTCACCTTGTTATAATCATTACATAGGGTAAGAGGACTAAGATGAAATTCCCCTGAAATCAAACAGTTCGTGGTAACGAACTGCAGTAAGGAGCGACCCGGCTCAATAGTAACCAAAACTCTAAAAAATGGAATTTTGATATCAATAGCTACATCAAAAGAATCGCATTTTAATGCTGATTTTAAATATATAAGTTTCATCAAGTTTAGTCTTACCCATCAAAAGTTACGAGCCTGAGAAAATTTGCATTATTTAAGAAAACAGGGGAAAATACCCTCTAAAAGTCGTAGAATCTTAACGAAAATGACACCATCAGATTTAGCGTACCAGAGAACCCTACTGTAGAAGTTTCAAGCTCCTATCTACAAAAATGTGGAATTTTGTATTTTTTGCCAGAAGACAAATCACGGGTGCGTGTTTATTTGTTTTTTGTTTGTTTGTTTTTTTTCCAGGGGTCATCGTATCGACCAAGTGGTCCTAGAATGTCGCAAGAGGGCTCATTCTAACGGAAATGAAAAGTTGTAGTGCCATTTTTAAGTGACCAAAAAAATTGGAGGGCATCTAGGCCCCCTCCCACGCTCATTTCTTTCTCAAAGTCAACGGATCAAAATTTTGAGATAGCCATTTTGTTCAGCATATGGAAAACCATAATAACTATGTCTTTGGAGATGACTTACTCCCCCACAATCCCTGGGGGAGGGGCTGCAAGTTACAAACTTTGACCAGTGTTTACATATAGTAATGGTTATTGGGAAGTGTACAGACGTTTTCAGGGGGATTTTATTTTGTTTGGGGGTGGGACTGAGGGGAGAGGGCTATGTTGGAGGATCTTTCCTTGGAGGAATCTGTCATGGGGGAAGAAAAATTCAATGAAAAGGGCGCAGGATTCTCTAGCATTACTATAAGAAAACAATGAAAAATAAACATGAAAACGTTTTTTTTAAATGAAAGGAAAGAATAGCATTGAAACTTAAAACGAACAGAGATTATTACGCATATGAGGGGTTCTAAAAATACTTTAGCATAAAGAGCGAGGTATTTAGGAGGAGATAAATACCTCGCTCTTTATGCTAAAGTATTTTTAGTAATTTCAACTATTTATTCTACGGCCTTTCTGATTCAGGGGTCATTCTTAAAGAATTGGGACAAAACTTACGATTTAGTGTAAAGAGCGAGGTATTAACGAGGGTATAAACCCCCTCGTATAAATAATAAAAATATTAAGATTATGAAAGTTCGTAACGTAAGTTAATTCTTAAGTTACTTATATTTTTACTAATAAAAACGTTAGTTGAAAATTAAAAGTTCTAGTTGCCTTTTTAAGTAACCGAAAAATTGGAGGGCAACTAGACCTCCTTCTCCACCCCTTATTTCTCAAAATCGTCTTATCAAAACTAAGAGAAAGCCATTTAGCCAAAAAAAAGAATTAATATTCAAATTTCATTTTAATAATTTATGTACGGAGAGCCAAAACCAAACATGCATTAATTCAAAAACGTTCAGAAATTAAATAAAAAAAAAACTTCGCTGATTTCGCTGATTTTTTTCGCTGAAAGTAAGGAGCGACATTAAAACTTAAAACGAACAGAAATTACTCCGCATATGAAATGGGTTGTCGCCTCCGCAATCTCTCGCTCTTTACGCTAAAGTTTGACTCTTTGCCACAATTCTACTTTTTAAAACAATTAAAAACTTTAGCGCAAAGAGCGAGGGATTGCGGAGGGAAAACCCATTTCATATACGGAGTAATTTCTGTTCGTTTTAAGTTTTAATGTCGCTCCTTACTTTCAGCTGAAAAAATTAGCTTTTTTTATTTAATTATAAAAAAAAGATGCCTCACACAGAAAATGCTGATCAAGAGAAAGTTTTTTTTTTTTATTTAGTCAAACGCAATACCTCCACCTCCACAAAATTTTGCTGGATCCCCTTTGGGCTAGACCGGTGTATATGTACATTTAAAAATCGTAGAAAAAAATCTTAATGGATGATCAAATTTTCATAATTACTTACATCATAAAATATGGCTAGTATAGCTGGGAAGAACGTCACAGATATGAAATAATTGACAATTGCAGATAGGCAGGCATATGTACAAAGGACTTCCAATTTTCCCACTCCTAGAGGAAAAAAATTACAAGTATTAAAAAGAAACGCTGGCCCATCTCTGAACCTTGGTTAGTAATAAGTTATAATTTCAAAAGCCTAAGAACATATAAATAAGCACATGAAATGGTAATGGCACTGGAACTGGCGATGCGTAGTCTGCACCCTGAATCGCTCAGATTTGCAGTGTTTGTTATTTCATAATCTTTTATTTTGCTAGTTTTTTTGTCGTGGTTTTTGTTTATCTTAAGGTCCAAACCGGCGGTGCTGATCTCCGTTTCATGGTCCTTCAGCCAGGAAGTGCAATAAGGGGCTGGGGGCCAACCATCCCGTGCTTTCACACATCCTTCCTGCTTACCTTCTCCAGATTTCCCCAGGTACCCATTTAGAGCTGGGTCGACTCTCTCTGGGCTTACAGTCAGGCCACTGACCCCTGTCCCAAACCAAATAACCGGTCACAAATGGGGTTGAACCCGTGCCCTAAGGACAAAGGATTCTCACACCAACACGCCAACCACTTAGCCAGAACGGCTTATGTTCGCCAGTATGTTTAATATTTTGTTTCGTGCTTATTTTAAATTGTTGCAAATATATTTAATAATTTGTTTCGTAGGTACGGAATATAACTTAAAATGTATTTTACATAAATTTTTGCAAATATGTTAATGAATTACAACTTTTCAACAAAAAAAGGGGCAAATTATTTGCGGGAAAGCAGTTTTATTGGATGGGGAAGAGAGCTAAGGCTGTAGATATCTGATACTGTGTTGATTTTTTTTTTTTTTTTTTCGCTCACAAAGGAACAACCACTAATTAAATTTCGCAATTAAAACACTTATTTGAATGGCCAATAAAAACATAGAAAATAACTAATCCCGAATGTTTAGTTTACTGGATTAACACATTTTACTATTATCCTCAGCGCACAACTCACGGTAGACTGATACATTATTCTGATAATGAAGAAAGTCAATACAATTTAAATAATCAACATGTACAATATCAAACTCAAACAGCAATTTAAATTTTAAATAACTAATACAAGTATGGATTTCAGAATTTTGTCATATGAAAATAATGATAAAATATGGATTTATTTCCGTTTTTACTGAAATAAACAACAAGTATATAGTCAAAGTAAGCCCAAAGGGTTCTCAAGAAATTAACTCTGTTTTCTGGCAAATTCCAAATTTGCATGACATTTGGGAATAGTGTGTGACCACCTTTGCGTGCCACTCATACCTGAGTGTACTGCGTTTATAGTGGTTGCTGCGAGGGAACAATTTGGTCCCGGAGTACAGCTAGGGGTGAGATATTGATTTCAGAGCCCGTACGCATTCACGAACGATCTTCAGCCTCTTGGCGAAGTCCTAAACCATGAGTAAAAAATGGCGAGAAGGATAATAGGATGTAAATCGAGAGGCTTCTTGATGAACTCCTAAGTCCAGAAAAGAAATGGCGGAGGACAAATGAAGATAAGCCAGAAGGCGGAGGCTGGAGACGTTCAGGAATTTCCAGCCAATGGCCTCTGTAGGTTCTTGGATTCATCCAATCCCTCTGGCTGAGTCTAACCTCATGACGTTATATGAGGACTAGCTAAATTTAAAAGTCTCCCCCCTACAATCTGGGTTTTTCTCGCCATTATCTTGGCCACCGAAGCGATGAGAGGGGAATATTCCTGAAGATCGGATAACTGATGTGAATGTAAGCCATGAAGGGGCCTTTTGCCACGGTGAAACTTTGAGGATTGTCGTTAAGAGCACAGAGGAAAAAAAACTAAGTTTGCTCTGTGTCTGAGACAACCATCAAGTGAGGGGCCCGAGTAGGTATGGGGGGCCACGGAAATCAAAGCTAAGGGAGGCTTCTTTTTTTGGTGATCCAAAATAGTTGGAAAACAGTAATAAATGTAAAATTACGGATGATAGATCCCTCGCCCAGTTCTGAGGGAGAGAGGAATGTAGTGGATAGAAGCCTCCCCTCTCATTCAGAACCAACAAGCGAGCCAGAGTCAGGAACAAGCCTGGCAGAAGCTCAACTGAACGATGAGTCTGGGAGAAATCCTGGTACAAAAGCGACGAAACCGGAAGGAAGTAAGAGAAGCCCAAAAGCCGGATGGCAACTATCTCAAAGGGATCACGTCACCTCCCCATACTGGGGGGATTCGGGACGAATGACCCCAGGATGGGCCACGGATAGGGGGTGACAAGCTTCCAAACCGACTCAACCAAAAGGAAAAACAAGATATAGAGCTAACCTATCACAAAATACAATCCTGGAGAGTAATCTGGCGAAGAAGCACCCAAAAGCAGAGAGAGCTCCTAAAGCATCAAATAGAAAGAGGAATTTTGTCGCTTACTACCGTAAGGGTAAGCAAAGTTGACCGACAAACCCTCAGGGATGACGATATTATCCTTCTTAGGGAGCCTGTGGAGGCAAAATTATGTAAAGAAATCTGAAATTGGCTCCTGATGTCGTCTCGACAAAATTAAGAGGATGGTATTATAAAGTTAAGATCCCAAGATGAACGGACTGAAGGAGTTCGTTCATAATGAATCAAGGATAGCTGGCAAAGTATATGGGAAGAGTAGGGGAATCAGATTCTTTTCCGGTTCCTTCTCCAATAATTAGTTCTTTTTTTCAGGAGTGTGAAGGCACTAGGCCTTTGAGGCCTTATACAAAACCCAGAAGTTCTTATGGGTCTAACCCGCAACAAGTTACAATTGCATCATAGTTGTTCTATTCATTTTTTTAGGTCAAATCCAAACTAATAAGAAAGAAATAAACCTGAAAAAAAGATTCTTCAGGAAGAAGCACTTTGATTTTGATATTACCCAAATTTGTGATCAACTTACTGAGATGGCAATATAACACATTCATCTGAAAAAAATGTTTTTGCCAGTCGTTTTACAAAATAACAGAGAACTTATGTTATTTTGTATTTCGGTTTATACACTTTCATTATATTTCTAATTTAAATTTCAGCTTAAAACTAAACTAAAATAATAGCTCAGACTCAAACCGAAATAAAATAAAGGAGGAAAAATCCTGAAAAAAAAAACAGAGCAAATCCTCAAACATATTGCATTATGATTTTGATGTTATCACACAAATTTCATAGTGAAGATTTCATAATGAAAGTAAATTTTTGATCATACCCTAGATGGCAATAATCATAATACGAAGCAGGTAATACGAAACAATCTTTTAGAACAAACCCTTACTTTCTTCTATTATTTTACATATAACAGAGACGTTCTGTTATTTTATATTTCAGTTAATATATATACTTTCATTATTACCAAGTCTAAAGTTTGTGAATTTTCTTTAGAAAAACAAAACATATCTGAAAACCTACTTTGAAACTTTTCCGCCTCTCTTTCTTTTTCTTTTTCGTCTCTCTTTATTAGATTCTAAACAAAAAACCACTCGAAGAAATGCTTCTAAATATGGTTTTAAGTAATATATATCAAACTTTGAAATTAAAAGCAAAGTTGTTGCACTCGTAAATCGTTAGTTCGAAAAAGCTGACATTAGCGTTCTGATTACATTGCACATATTTGATATCAGCACCATCTAAATAAATACTTCAGTACTCTCTAAAATAAGACAATTCCAGGAGCAGAATCAAATTTTTCGCCAAAAAAAAGAAACAGACGATGGGAACAGGGCTACTAGTTATTTTTGGGATGAACAAATTAAGATAAGAAATAATTTTGTTTATTTTCAACAGATAATTGGTATTATTAAATATATTCGTATAAAATAATATATTTTGTAAATAACAAACAATAGAATCATTTTTGAACTACCATAGTTCAAAAATTAAAATAATAATTTTTTTTTTAATTTAGCTAAGATGCTGAAACTTATAAATATGGTTTTGATAATAGTGAGCTGAGTAAGGTGAATGGCAGGAGTACAAAGTATGGTGAATAAGCATGGCAAATAGGAGTGTGGTGAATGAGTATGGTTTCTGGTGGAGTATGGTGAATGACTATTTGAAATATGGTAGTGAAAAAGTTCCAGCTAAGATACTGAAACATACTTGTTGATAAAAGAGAGTACCAACTGAGTTAAGAAATACCTCAATTAAATAATTTTATAAGAAAGGTTATGAGAGAAGTGCGGTAGCTACATAGGCATTACCTTAATTTTTGTAGGAAGCACATTAGTTAACATGATGATATTTATTAGACTAGGAAATAACGTATATAAAGTTGTAACAGGAGAATAGCATCGTGTAAGGAAGGGGAAAAGACACACCAACGACCTTTACCAACTATGATTAATAATTATTATAATATTATAATTATAATATTATTCTTATAAATTCTTGTAATATTATAATATATAATTACAATCGTAATATAATTAATATTAATAATTATTTGAAGTGTCAAATAAATTGGTCTCATTATCTTCAAGCTCCATATATTAGGAACAGGCACTTGATTGTGCCTGAAGAGGAACGTAATACAATAAAAGGAAATATTTACAATATTTTCTTAAGCATACCAAATATTTAGAAAACCAAATGACCAAGTAATTAGGTCCACGTCCAAGCAATAAGGCACTTGATTAGGTCGATGGAAAAGTTTAAGCGAAAGTACTGTCCTTGTAAAGTATACCAGATAAGCACGTCAAACAAATCAGTGCTATGCACGATGATGATGATGATACTACTTCGGATAAGGTAGGGAGTAAGTTTAGCGGTTGGATTGATGTAGAATTGGGAGTTCAGCAGGGTTATGTGTCAACCCTCTTTATATGGGTTATAGTGATGGATTTGGGACTAAGAACACAGTAAAGATTATGGGAAAATATGGTTTCAATGGGAAGGTACAACCCTCAAAGAATTGGAGTACACAGATAATTCAAATGTCCCAGATAAACATTTTATCAAAATTTATGAAGGTTCCGAAAGTTCAGTGTGCTAGAGTAAGGTTTAAAATTAACCCTATAAAAAAAGGTAAAAGGTAAAAAATACGGCATTGGACTTTACAGTCCCTACCGGCGGTGCTGATCTCCGTTTCTTGGCCCTTCAGCCAGGAGATGCAATGGAGGGTTGGGGGCCAACCATCCTATGCTATTGCACACCCTTTCTGTTTACCTTCCCCAGATTTCTCCAGGTACCCATTTAGAGCTGGGTCGACTCTGGCTGAGCTTACAGCGTCACGCCACTGACCCTGGTCCCAAACTAAATAATGAGACACACTAGGATTTGAACGTCATAGAACGTTACTAAGAATGTTTAGAAAGCTACTAAAATCTGGAAATGAGGATGAAAAGATATTGTCCCATAACGTTAAGATTGACCGTAAGATAATGTTAAGATCAATTTCTTAAACTAGGTAGCGTTATTAGTAAGGACAGAAGATATATAAAGATTAATTTTTTTTTCAGTTGAAAAATATTCTAAGATTAGAATGATGGAAATCGAAGTCAATTACGGCTGTGAAACTCAGATGCTTCCAAAGGTTAAGGAAGATATGCTAGATTTTTTCAAGAGAAATATCTAAGTATAGTTTCAGGTATTCGTTTAAGAAACCGTATATCAAAAAACGATAGGCTGAAAAAAATGAGACTCTATCCTACTTTCAAGGGCTATAGTAAAAAAGAGGTTATAATATTTAGGTCAAGTTTTATAAACTCTCAAAAGTTCTACTTTTTGACAATCCACCTTGGGAAAAAATACAGACCTTTCAATATAGGTCTAGCAGTTTAAGGTCTTTCAATGTGGCCTAGTCGTAAGGAAGTGTACAAACGCTATGCCAAAGGCAGGAGCAGATCCAGGGGCGTAAATACAGAGAAGTATTTTTCCTTAGATTTATAATAATAAAAAACAAAGCAAGATATCTTCGAAAGGGATAGAAATCGGTCCGAAAAAAGAACTTAAGGGAATGAGAGGCTCACAGAAAGGAATGAGGATTGATGCTCTGCGATAGATTGCCAAAAAATCTGTTTTTTCCTAACAATTCACCTTGGCCAAAAAAAAAAAAAAAAAAAAACAGACCTTTCAACATAGGTCTAGCACTATAAGGTCCTTCAATGAGGTGAAATCTTAAGGAAGTGTGCCAACGCTATACCAGGGACAGGAGCAGATCTGGGGCGTCAATATAGAGAAGTATTTTCCCTTAGATTCAAGAGAATACGTATTATTAAATTTGAAAAAAAAACAGGATATTCGCGAACAGTCTTAAAAAGAACTAAAGGGAATAAGAGACTCACAGAAGGGAGTAAGGAGTGAAGCTCCGAGCAAATTGTGAGTGAGAATGGGAGTGCGTAGTTGTGTTAGCCCTCAGGCAGGTTGGTGATGTGATAAGTTATCAGCAGCAATAGGAACTGCTTGTGCTAAAGCCCTCAGGCAGGTTGGTGATGTGATAAGTGATCAGCAGCAATAGGAACTGCTTGTGTTAAAGCCCTCAGGCAGGTTGGTGATGTGATGAGTTATCAGCAGCAATAGGAACTGCTTGTGCTAAAGCCCTCAGGCAGGTTGGTGATGTGATAAGTTATCAGCAGCAATAGGAACTGCTTGTGCTAAAGCCCTCAGGCAGGTTGGTGATGTGATGAGTTATCAGCAGCAATAGGAACTGCTTGTGCTAAAGCCCTCAGGCAGGTTGGTGATGTGATGAGTTATCAGCAGCAATAGGAACTGCTTGTGCTAAAGCCCTCAGGCAGGTTGGTGATGTGATGAGTTATCAGCAGCAATAGGAACTGCTTGTGCTAAAGCCCTCAGGCAGGTTGGTGATGTGATGAGTTATCAGCAGCAATAGGAACTGCTTGTGCTAAAGCCCTCAGGCAGGTTGGTGATGTGATGAGTTATCAGCAGCAATAGGAACTGCTTGTGCTAAAGCCCTCAGGCAGGTTGGTGATGGATGAGTTATCAGCAGCAATAGGAACTGCTTGTGCTAAACTGTTATGTAGTATATACTGGGAGCTACTAGCAGTAATATAATGATGCTTATATTACGAAAAAAAACGTTTAAAAAAATGGTACTATTTTGCTTGCTTTAAAGTATTTATAGGGTTATGAGTTTTGCTTTCATGATTTTCATCCCCTATAAAAAAAAAAGAAAAAGAAAATACCAAATGCAGTGAATCTTCCACAAATATATTCTCATTCAATGGATTACTAAGGCGTTCGATGCCTCACCAAAACACTCGCCAAGACAAATTCGAAAAATATCATCTTGGGACTTCTCCAACAATTGCAAGAGCATTAGTTCTATCCTTCAAAAGCAGTAAGATGATTACTGCTTTTTTATCGTCAAAACTCGCCAAGACAAATTCGAAAAATATCATCTTGGGACTTCTCCAACAATTGCAAGAGCATTTGTTCTCATCCTTCAAAAGCAGTAAGATGATGAAGGCTGTATAAAACAGGAATTATGACAAAAAATACATTGTAACTCAAATTTTTATTGTCAAATTTCAATTATTCCCCTCCCCTCCCTCTCATTTCTCCCAAATATGAATCTCAGAAAAGGTTTAAAATTATACCTGTTAGAGTTCCAATTCCGATCAGCAAAGTCTCAACAATTGTATCTAGTGTCAACGCTGGACCAACAATAGCGAATCCATGAGATATTCGGTCAATGACCTCTTCCTTTCTTGCAGAACTTACTGTCCATTCCGCAAGTAGACGAACCTTCGACAAATCAATCAGAAGCAGAAATATAAAGGCAGCATCGCTTCAAAATAAAACTATGTTAGAAATATCACGGTTAAACCTAAACCAAATATTTACAATGCCTTTGACACAATAAGTTTTACAAGAATAGAAAATAGTTGACGCTTTCTGAGCATTATTTTGTAGGTAAGCACATTTCAAAGTTTCACTTTACAGCATAGATTTGACACTTGATCGGACAAAGAGACAACAAATAAAAAGATTAGACGTTTGATTAGATGTTTGATCGAACTGACAAGCTTTAAAAGTTTTAAACAATACTTAATACATGGTTTAGAGTTATTTTATTAGTAGAGTAAATAATTACATATGAGGCCTTCTTTCAAACAGTAGTGGGCCGTCTTTCTGAATATTATTTGATAAAGAGACAAAAGATAAAAGCATTAAACGTTTGATCCAACTGAAATGTTTTAATAATTTTAAACAACACTATCTTCTAATCGATGGTTTGCAGTCACTGTTTTAGTAAAGTAGTAAAGTTTAGTAAAGTAATAATCACAGATGATGCTATATTTTGAACATTGATTTAATAAAGAGACAAAAGATGAAAACTTTAGATGTTTGGTTAGATGTTTGATCGAACTGACATGTTTTAACAATTTTAAACAACTCTATCTTCTAGTCGACAGTTTAGAGTTAATTTTCAGTAGAATAAATAATCAAACATGAGACCGTATTCCAAACACTAGTGGCCCGTATTATTGAAAATTATTTGATGAAGAGACCAAAGACTGTTATAGTAAATCGTTATTGTTTACTATATTGTTATAGCAAAGTAAATAATCAAGAATGAGGCCATATTTCAATAATTAGTGGGCCGTGTTTCTGAACATTATCATAGGCAGCGCAATAGCGCTGCCTTAGTAAAGAGTGATGTAGGCACAATTTATTATTATTTTTTTTATTTTAGACCACGGCACTTCGTTTCGAAGGAGTTGTCAGGCAAACTTTGAAAAGAGCTCATTCGATTGGAAATTGAAAGGGCTGGTGCCCTTTTGAATAGTCAAACGCAATTGGAGGGTAACTAATACCCTCCCAAGCCCAACATTTTCGCAAACAAATCAAATGAAAATTTTGAGATGGCCATTTTGTCAAACGTAGTTAAAACGTCTGATAATTATATCTTTTAGGAGGACAGCCCCCCAAAACCCTCAGGGCAAAGGTTGTAAGTTGTGCCCTGTAAGCATGTGAGTTTTATATAGAAAGGATGATCGTAAAAACTTCGGAGGTGGCTCATGGGATTGGCAATCAGAAATTCTAGTGCCCTTTTTCAGATTTAGAGTGATCGGAGGTGGATACCCTCCCCAAACCTCATATTTTTCTTAAATGCAACTTACAGAAATTTAGAGATCACCATTTGTTGTCGTAGAAACTTCGAAAAGGCTCATTCAATTGGTAAATGAAGGGTTTAGTGCCCCTTTTAATATTTAAATGTGATTAGAATGGAACCCCTCACACGTCCACCATTTCCCCGAACACATCCAATCAAAATCTTGATATGGCCATTTTGTTCAGCGTAGTTAGAAGGTCCAAAAAAAGTGTCTTTGAGGATGACAATCTCCCACCTCCCTCTTGACAAGTGTTGTAAGTTATGCCCTGGGGGCATATAAGATTTTTTATAGAAAAGGTGGTCGTATAAACTTTGGAGGGGTTCACTGGACTGGTAATCAGAAGTTTTCGTCCCCTTTTTTCAGATCCTTAGTGATCAGAGAGCGGATACCCTCCCAACAGCTCATATTTTCCCAATACGCATCTAATAGAGCTTTTTGAGATGATCATTTGCTGTCTTAGAAACTTCAAAAAGACTCATTCGATTGGAAATTGAAGGACCTTTTTTAAAGTTAAAATTAATTTGAGGGCAACAAGCCCCCCCCCCCAAGTCCATCAATTCCCAAAACACATCTAATCAAAATGTTGAAATAGCCATTTTCTTTATCGTAGTTGAAAGGTCTGGAAATTATGTCTTTGAGGATGACACACACTCCCCTCAGAGCCCTCAGCGCAAGGGTTATAAGTTATGCCCCAAGGGCATATAAGATTCGTATTGGAAGAGTGGTCATATAAACTCCGGAGGGGGCTTAATTGATTGTAAATCAGACCGGCCCCCTACATTTTATATTCAGAAATACATCCGATAAAATTTTGAAATACCATTTGTTCAAAAATAGTCCAAACGTCATATATTAAGGCCTTTGGGGTTGAAAGAATCCCCAGTCTGGCACTAAGGATTGTAAGTTATTCCCCAGGGGAATACAAGTTGTTTTGGAAGGGATGGTCGAGTGAACTTTAGAAGAGGCTCATTTGATTTGAAATGCACTAGCTCCCCTTCCTGACATCCAACAGGATACAGAACATGGATCTCCAGAACTTTAATTTACCATCCCTGTGTGAACAGCTGGAGTCCCGGTCGCTGTGTTGGTACGGTCATTTACTTCGCCTACTCACTCAAACATCTACCCAACTTATATTTGACTTCGATCCAACTGCAAACGGCTGGAAACGCCTCAGAGGTAGACCACGTATATCATCCGCTGATCCACTGATCGGGCGGATATCATCCGCTGACCGAATCGCAACGTGGGGCAAATCTACAAAAGCTCCTAACCTTACCCAAAACAGGCCACTCTGGAGACGACTAACGACGTTGACGTTTGGGTCCCTCTACGCTGGCGACTCTGCGCTCGCAAGAGCTTTAAGTCATGTAAGTTAAGTCATTTTTTGTCGTAGAAACTTCAAAAAACTCATTTGATTGAAAATTGAAGGGGCTACTGCCCCTTTTCATAGTCAAAAGTGATTAGAGAGGAACTAAAACCCCTCACACGCCACCATTTCATAAAAACAAAAATTTTAAGACAGCCATTTTGTTCAGGGTAGTTAAGAGGTTTGGAATTATGTTTTGAGGACGACAACGCCCCTGTAAGTTATGCCCTGGGGGCATATAATGTTTTTTATAGAAATATTGGTCGTATAAACTTCGGAGGAGCTCATTAGATTGGTAATCAGGAGTTTTAGTACCCTTTTTAAGATTCAAAGTGATCGGAAGGCGGATACACCCACTCCCCCCCCCCACATCTCATATTTTCCCAAAATGCATCCGATTGAAATTTTTAAATAGTCATTTATTGCCGTAGAAACTTCAAAAAGGCTCATTCGATTGGACATTGAAAGGGCACTTTTTTAATAGTAAAAATTGAATGGAGGGCAACAAGCACACGCCAACGCCCATCAATTCCCAAAACACCTCTAATCAAAATTTTTAGATAGCCATTTTGTTCAGCGTGGTTGAAAGGTCTAGAAATTATGTTTTTGAGGACGACACACACTCGTGTCAAAGGCTTCTGCGCAAAGTTATGGCCAAAGGGGATATAAGGTTTTTATTGAAAGAGTGGTCATATAAACTCCGGAGAAGACTCGGTTGATTAGAAATCAGCCATCCACCCCCCTCCTACGTTTTAGTTTCCACGAATACATTCGATAAAAATTTTGAAATAGTCATTTGTTCAAAAATAGTCCAAACGTCATATAATAAGGCCTTTGGAGTTGAAAGAATCAACCAGAGTCTGACGATAAGGGTTGTAAGTTATCCCCAAGGGGAATATAGAGTTTTTTATGCATGGGTGGTCGTGTGAACTTTCGAAGAGGTTCATTTGATTTGGAATGCATAGTTCTAGTTCTCTTTTAAAAGTCAAACACGATGGAGAGCAACTAGCCCCCCTCCCTGACCTCCTCTTTTCCCAAAACACATTTAATTGAAATTGTGAGATGGCCACTTCGTTACCAATAGTCCAAAATTTATATAACTATGTCTTTAGGGTGAACAAAATCCCCCAGCGCCCACGGGCAAGGTTTATAACTTATACCCAGGGCATATGAGGTTTTTATGGAACGGGTAGTTGTATAAACTTCGGAGCTCATTTGTTTAGAAGTCAGAAGCTTCAGTGCCCTTCTTAAGAGTCAAAAGTGAATGGAGGGACGTCAGCCCAGGCCTATCATTCTCCAAAACATAACCAAATCAAAAATATTAAGAGAGCAATTTTGTTCAGCATTGTTGAAAGGTCCAGTGTTGGGGATGTCAACCTCCCAACAGTCCTCAGGACAAGGGCTGTAAGTTAGGCGATTCGTTCGGTTTAACCACAGTATAGGTTATTGAGAAAGTTATGCGTCTTTGAACTTAAATATACAAGAAGACAAAGGCTATTCATGTGAGCCTTTCAAAGAATATTGAGGGAAGTGTTGATCTAAATCAAAACACGTTACGCGTATACGGATTGTCAAAAGGGCACGGCACACAAATGACTGATTATGTTAATTTGGAAAATTCAGGAAATGATAAGGGAGAAAATCAAAAGGAAATATTTTCACGCTATCAATACTACTACAACTACCACCACTACTACTATCACACTACTCCATTTACAGCGTTAAGAGGAAATTTTAACCAAGTAAAAAGACGCAATCTGCATGCATATTGTCAAAATAGCGCATCTCAAGAGTTGATTTGGGTATTAAGTTGAAACCTTCAGAGAATACTTACAGCTGAAGATCATCTCGCCACAAGGCAATATGTGCACACTACTGCTAAAACTACTGTTACTGCTACATTTATTACCAGTACTTCTACTTCTATCGCAACTACTTGTAGAGCTAAGAACACTGAGATGAAAGTTTCAAGAAGTATATGAACATACAAGTTATGAAAAGGATTATATCAGCAATGTCAGAGCAATGAATAATTGCATAAAATTCAAACTTCCAGAACCTGATGAGGGGGATGTTCAACTGACCAAAAGGCAATAGATTAATACTACTGCTGCTAGTAGCACTACCTATATTCAATAATATTATTGGCACTAGCAATAATACTACTACTGTGACTACTAATACAACTATGCCAAAGCGTATGAGGATAAAATTTTCAATAGATTTCCAGGACTTAATTAGAACAGGCCCTCTGTATGCAGGTTGTCAAAAGGATGTAACAGCTATATCTTAGCAAGAGTTTGGTGCTTTTTGAATGGCATTTTGATAAAATAACAACACGGTTGAATTAGAGATCATCATCACTTAAATATTAAACACGGGCAGATGAATTCAATCTTCCCGAAGCCCTTTGAACGGGGAAGTGCTTCTTAAGCTCCGGACACACCAAGCTATTGCTACGATGATTCCCTCCCCAATTAGCGCACTTACTAATCTGAGTAAAACATGCTTGGTCCTTCTTAGTGTGATTCCCTCCACATTTATTACATTTAACAGGGTTTTTACAGTCCCGTATAAAATGCCCAAATCCTTGGCAATTTAGGCACTTCATTTTTAATAGCTCTGGCACGAATTTTTAATGTGGGGGGATGGCTGCAACTGCTGCAATGGCCGACGCTTTATCGACTAAATGAACAGCCAGTTCATTTTTTCGACTGACCGTGAGCTTTACTTTATCTGTGCAGCCAATTTTCTGCATAAATTCACGCTGATTCTTCGGGTTATGCACGCTAATACTTGCAGAAATGTTCTTTAGCACGACAGGAACGGTGGGGGGCTAACGTAGTGACCCTGATTGCTAGAAAGTTGAGACTGGAACCTATGAGCAAGTTTCTTGCTTTTCCACCAAGAAATTTAGCATACAGACACACTCGTTTAAGCGTGAAGCCACAATTGTAGGCGCATGATTTGGAAACGACGGCACATCCGGGGGGTATAATGACAAATCCGGGGGGGGTCTATAATGACAAAAAGCGGTGGAAGCTCATCTTGTTGCACTAAGCCACTAATTAGTTCGTAAATATTTGATAGGAAAGATATAGCAGGGTGCGAGCCTCTTCGCTTTTCAAAAATGTCTGCTTGAAAAGCCTTTTTCCACGTCTTGATCGCATGCTTAATTGCACCTTTTCCAAAAATCTTCGCATTAATTTGAATGATTGAGTCCTTACCTTTCGCTATAGGTAGATAGATAAGTGTATTTTAAAGCCAAATATACAGCCATGAACACAATGCAAACAACATAAACGAAAGACACCAATAACATAAAGTTTGATCAGCGATCATCATAAAATGCTTAAATGAAACACTACATTAACCTAATACTAGTGCTTAAAAAAGGTCCTTGAAAAGGACTTTTTTTTAATTCATTATAATTCTTTTATTTAACAAAATTTCCAGATACCTTGTTACTCTACAAATAAACCGAGGCGACGTACTATTTAAAACTCCTGAAAGTATCAACTTATTATTTCCAAATATCCCTTCCCTTACCGTAAAGAGCCCCAGGCACCGACTTAAGTAATGCACTAAATAGTCCTCGTTAACTCTGCACAGCGGGCAAGTATATCTGGCTTCATTGGAACATCTTTCTTTAGAATATTTTATAAAAATATAAGCCACTGCAAAATGTTCAACACCGGACAAACAAAGATAGAGCCTGTCATTGCTTAATTACCATCCAACCACCTCTCACTTCACAGTCAAAAATTATCGTCACTATAAGTTTATATAATTTTATATAATATAGTATATAATAATATAACACAATATAACCTAGTCACTATAATTCTTATTGCAACATGATATAAATCTTAACATAAAAAACTCACTGAATTAATAGTGCCCGTGCAATATCTTTAATATGTAGGTCAGTAAGTATAAGTAGGGATTATACGTCACTATAATCCCTACTGCGAAATTTTTTGTTTCTTCACATAAAACTTACTGAATTAATAATGTTCAAACAATATCCGATTTAGATGTTGACACCAGTATTGTCACAGAGGTAATCTGACCAGGCATTTTATTGATATACCGATGCATAAAAAGCAGTTTTCAATGTATTCGCTTTAGCGTTGTCTCGTGCGAATGGAATATATTTCTGGAGATTTACTTTCACAAATCCTTCCAATTTACCTTCCCTGAACTTCTCCAGGCACCCATTGAGATCGACTCTGGCTAAACTTACAGGACCACACAACATGCCCTCGTTCCAAACCAAATAATCGATGATACTAAGATTGAACCCATATTCCGAAGGAGATGGATTACAGGTGTGGGGGCTTAAAAGCCAAAAATGGAAAACTTGTTGCATTTCTACAGACTAATCCAAGCTTCATTGTATTTAAGAGGTTCTAATCGTTTAAAGCAACTAAAAATATACTTTAAGAATCGACAACAGCGAGATAAATAAATTACATGAAATTTGAGAAAAACAGTAAAGTATAGAAATAAACATTTCTACCTAGAAGGTATTATATCAAGCTTTACATTGGACCTAGGACCAAAAAGGGTCCAAGCAACAGGCCTCTCGGTGTAATGTGCGTTCTATTTTACGCCCGGACCACAGATTTATAAGAGGACTGAGAACCCAACGGACAAATGATGGCAATAGTTATAGAAAATAAACTCGAATCTAAAAATATTTAAAATAGTCATAGGAACTTGTCGAATACTTACTTAAGATCAGATATTTCGCCACTTACATAGTTGATAACATAGCACGTGAATACAAAACTGGAAAACAGAGAGAAAAGAGCAGCAATACCTGAAAATTCAGAAGAATAAAAATCCATAAAGAAAAAGATTAAAGAAAAATTTTAAAGAATATGAAGATGAATAAGATGAAGAAAAATTCAAAAAGCTAAACAAATAAAAAAGAATAGAAAAGAATAAAATTACAAAAATTGAGGAATTAATTAACCTAACACTAACGAGTTTGCAAAGCATTTTAAGGTTACAGCACTGTTTTTTATGAGTAAGATTTAGCAGTTTTAACCAACCAAAAAATTAAAATAAATTAAAGGGTACTTGTTTATTATTCAGAACACACTCAATAAGTGAAGTTAGGTTCTTTCATGAAACAAACTACGATGAAGGTACATTTTAATAAAATATTTGGTACTTGTTCATTATTCAATTGATTCAATTTAATCCAGAACACACTCAAGAATTTTGGTGAGAAAATCCAGCTTCATAGCCACAAAGACAAAACTCAATTTAGTTTGCTACGCATAGTGATGGAGGATAGTGTCTGAACATGGATTTTGAAATGAAGATCGGGGATTTGCCAAAGACTGAAAAAGAGGCAATTATATTTTTCCAGGATATCATATCCTGGGTATCATATATGTGGATATTATATATGTCATGTATGTTTTATAGGATATCATATATGTTTTATTTCATTAGCTTTATCAAAAGTTTGGGCTATATATTTGCAAATCAGGGGAGGGGGTGCATTTTTATCAAATACCTAACTTAACCTAACCAAACCACCTCTATATATAAAATATTTCATTAAAATGTACCTGCATCGTAGTTTGTTTCACGAAAGAACCTAACTTCACTTATTAAGTGTGCTCTGAATAATACACAAGTACCGACAAAAGATAAAATCAATCGGAAATGAGAACGTTCAAGCTCTATAAACTAAAGAAAAGAATACTTTGTTTTTATATGGTGAAATTGTGGCTAAAGCGTGCGTAAATACGTGAGCATCAGACATTAATCTTATATAGATGATATTTAAATTAGGCTTTTAATTTTTGGTTTACACTGTCCATAGTTTCAACTTTTAACCTTTTTGTTCAATTAAGTTTTAAAAAAGACGAAATTTAGTTCCAAAAATCGAGAGATCTGTCTCCACGACATCAAATTCAAACTCAAAAACAAATTCTAGTGTTCAAACCAGACAACAAGAATATTTGTGTCTTTTATTTTATTTAGCTACCTTTGGGAATTACTTAAGACACAAGGCACTTTTGAGAGACACGACTCTAGACATTGGAAGATGCCACATAATCGTAGGCAATCTACGCAGATATGATTGAAGGAGTAATTTACAATTACCAAAAAAATTAAAATTGTAGTGTAGACTAAATTTAAGAAAGCAAATACAGAAAGAAAAGGAATATCGGACAAAAAATAAATATTGCATTAAAATATCTGTGCTTTTTTATGCAGAAAACTATTCAACTAAAAAAGAAAAAAAAACGTGATCTCATTACAGAATCGAATTTTAATTTTGTAGAAAAATCTAGCAAACAAAAAAATTGCAAGAAAAGCGAAATCTTTTGATTCTTGGTTTTTGTCAATTGTATATTTTAGATTTGGTTTTGCTTGTCACTTCTGACATCCATTGGAGACATGTGAGAAGCGTTTTATTCTTTTCTAGCATTGTTCTACTGTCGACTTTCATAATTTCCTTTTTTATTTCTACTATTTTCGTCGGATTGGTAAGGCTGTGCAGTCTTTTTTATCAGAATTTTCTATCTGCTTTATTAATCTATTCTTCACAGTAAGAACATCTTAGATCACTGTGTTGGCTTTAGTTTAATATCAATTAAAAAAAAAATTTCCAAAAGAGAAGTTTTTTAAAGAAAAATAAAGGCAATATTAAACTTAAAATTAGAAAAATAGAAACTTACAATAGATCAAACTAAAAAAGATCATAAATTACTTTTACAGAAAAAATGAAACCCAAACCGAACAGAAATTAAATAGATAATCATAGCAAAAAAACATGCAACAGGTGATAATATAAATGACTAAATAAATCTTAAAAGGAGTTAACCAAGTTGAATATACAAATCGAGCTTAAAACGAACAAAAATATTTTGCCATTGAAGCATAAATGAAACCTAAAACGAACAGAAATTCAATAAACAATCATAGCAAACAAACATACAATAGATATTAATATAAATGAGCAAATAAATGTTAAAACGAGTGAAACTTAAATTGAATATACAAATCAAGCTGGAAGCGAACAAAATCTCTACAAACAAGAGTTCGGGTTTTGCCTCATTCTCTCACTATAAAAATCTAGAACCTACTGCTTCATTGGCGCTTTACTGAAAACTATGTGTTTTGAAGAGTCTTGGAAAGTAGATGTCAGGTAGATGTCACTTGCGCCGTCCGGCTAGCAAAACATCCTACCATAGTTTACCTTTTTATTTGTGCGCGGAAGTTGGTTTTTCATGGTGAGAATGATATTGACTTATGCAGTTTTTTTCGCTCTATTTTTGAGTACAAAGTTGCGTTTCCATTCTACCTTTTTGGCACCATCTATCTGACTACGCTAACTGCATTGCACTTACTGCGAGAAGTCACAGGTGGCGCATCGTCCACCAATGGAAACAATCCGACAGGAAAGAAACGTGGATGTCGGGCAGGGAAAAATGAAAGGAGAAGGCGTACGGGGTGTGCTATTTCGGTACTAGTGACAAGCCGTGACTATTGTTCTTCGCCAAAACAAGTGTTTGAGCGAAACCTGGTGAAAATCAAGATATCCAGAGCACCTAAAATACCGAGTCTGAAGAGATTTGACGAAACTCCCGTGGGCCCCTTCCAGGATAGCCCGCCCGTTCTTAAGCCCGAACGTCCTTTAGCTAAAAGTAAGTTGCCAAATATACTTGTGTGTAACGCTAGATCTTTGAACAACAAAACTGATGCACTTGAAGTTATTGCCAGGCAGAACAACGCCTCAATAATAATAATAAGCGAAAGTTGGGACACTTCTGACGAATCGGCGTGCATCAAAGGTTACGCAAGCTACTTTAATACGCGTCACGATCGTGGCTTGAATCGTCGAGGAGGAGGCGTTGGACTTTATGTTCGTAATGACCTATCCTCAAGGCTGTTAAGTGAGCCTTTTGACTCCGACCACGAAATATTATGGACCGAATGCAAACCTGCACGTTTATCAAAAAGATTTTCATGTTTAATTGTTGCTTCGGTCTATTATCCTGAAAGTGCTAAAAACAGGAAAGACTTGATTGAACACATTCAGTTTTTCGTAGACAAAATGCGCCGCAAGCATGTCTCTCCTGGCTTTGTTATTGCCGGAGACTTCAATCAAACTAATAGGCAATGGGTTTCAAATATTTTAGATTTGCGACAAGCCGTTACAATACCTACCCATCAAAGTGGCAGCATACTGGACTTGATTTTTACAAACTTGACAGACTTTTATTACGCACCGAGATCCCTAGGACCCCTTCTGAATTCTGATCACTTTATCATCTTCTGGGAAGCCAGTTCGGCAATTCCGAAGCCAAAACGAGTCAAGCATACGGTGCGACCACTTACTGAGGACTCGATATCTACATTTGGTCGCTGGATCGGTAATTATCAGTTTGAGGACATTTGCTCTGAACTAGATATTAATATTAAAGTCAATAAGCTGAATACTCTGCTTCAGGAGCAATTTCAGACTTGTTTTCCCGTAAAAGTCATTACTGTGAGTGACACTGATAAACCGTGGATAACCAATGATCTAAAGAATTTAATAAAAACCCGTTGTCGCCTTCATATCGCTGGTGATACCGTAGCTTCAGCCAAGTTGCGTAATCATATTGTTAAACTAAACAAGCGTGCCAAGAGGCAGTATGTGAGGGATAAAATTACTCCCTTACTCACAATAGACCCCCACAAATGGCATTCCTCAGTAAAAAGACTTACCGGTAAGACAACACTCAGAGATCTAAGGCTCCTCAAAGAGGACGGTACCTTAACCTCAGCTAATGAAGTCAATTCTTTTTTTATTGACATTTGTACCTCATTTCCATCAATCACCAAATCAGAAATTGATACTATCATTGCTGGTGCAGAGATTGAGGACGTATGTGAGGTCTCTGAATTCACTGTTTATAAGGAACTCCTAAGACTGAAAGCGAACTGTGCGTCCTACCCAGGTGAGCTTCCAGTAAAGCTGTTACGTGAATTCGCCATTTTTCTTGCTAAGCCACTCTCTTCTATAATCAACCAATGTTTCCTTCAGCAAGTATTCCCTAGTGCTTGGAAAAGAGCATATGTCCGCGTTATTCCAAAAGTAAGGTGTCCAAAATCTTGTGATCAACTCCGGCCTATATCAATAACTCCGAACCTTTCTAAAGTTGCAGAAACGTTTATTTACCGCAAACTTATGTCACAGGTCTCTGCACATCTAGACCCGTATCAGTATGGATGCTTAAGAGGCAGCAGCACAACTGTTTATTTAGTACGGATGTACCATCTCATAGTCGAGTGGCTCGACCGAGGAAGTGCTATAGTCGACCTTCTCCTCGTAGACTACCGAAAGGCTTTTGATCTTATTCGCCATTCCGTTGCTATCTTAAATCTACGCACCATGGGTGCGCAAAAACATATTCTCCTTTTAGTGATCAATTTTTTACAAGCCCGCTATCAGTGCGTTTACAGTCTTTTCCCAGGAGATACCGACTCCGAATGGGTCGAGCTTACATGCGGAGCCCCACAAGGTACTAAGCTCGCTAGTCTACTGTTTTTGGCAGTGATAAATTTCATCCTTTCCGGCTATGAAGAAAGATTTAAGTATGTAGACGACTTGTCAGTCCTACTGAAGTACATTGTTGAGAAGTCTGAGGCTGTCCCCCAATTCTGTAACGAAATAATCAAAAACTTCAAAGATGAATGTACTGCGAACAGCCTCCAAATCAACGAAGGAAAGACTAAAATCCTTCGCTTTAATCCCCTGAAGAGAGACTTTGTGTGCCCTGCTCCTCCTTATCCTAGTGAATCTTCGGCAGTAGTGCTTGATGTCAAGTTTAGCATCGACTGCTCTTTCAGCCTCCATGTCGATACAATTATCAAAAAGGCAAATAGTGCGATGTGGACACTTATACTAATGCGTCGATTTGGTTTTTCAGTGTCACAACTAAGGATAGCCTATCTTACTTACATTCGACCAATTTTAGAGTATACATGTCCCGTATGGGGCCCACAAGTCAATAACACTATTTACCTAAGTGACCAGCTTGAGTCAATACAAAAAAGAGCAGTCAAAGTAATATTGTGCGATGCTTTTATCGAATATAAGTTAGCATTATCCACTTTACAAATTCCCTCTCTTCAAGAGCGTCGTCTCAGTTTGATTCTTGCATTTGGCCAATATCTTCTCAGAAGTGATAAATACATATCGATACTACCACCAGTTTTAGTGAAACATCGAAGTACTAGGTTGAAGAAATTTGACAGATTAGCAGCACCTCCTTCACGCACAAATCGTTTTTCCAACTCATTCATCCCTTTCTTTGTATCAAAGTATAAAAATTGTTGATTTTAAACTATTTGTCTTCAGATTTTTTTTTTGTCGTTTGATTTAATCCTTTTTTTCTTTTTTGTAAGCACAAGCGCCATTTAGTTTTATGACTACGAGAGATTGTGCAAATAAAACCTATTATATTCTATTCTATTCTAAGAACAAATAAAATCAAACTGAAAGTTTGATATATACTGCTATTAACTGTTGAAAGATCATCAGTTCAATATTTTATTTCAGTGTAATTTTATTTTCATTTGCAATGCTGCAATAAGTAGAAGACTTAGACTTTTTTTTAGACTTAGACTTGACTTTCTTAAACAAGAAATGATATACATAAATGTTATACAAAGGAGACAGGGAAACAAATCGAAAAAGAAAAGAAAACATTTGTAACATATATCGTTTTCAGTGACGCACCAATGACGTAGTAGGCTTTAGACTTTTACAGTCTAAAGGGAAGGGGAAGAGTTGGGAAGAGTTGGGAAGTTAGGTCTTGGAAAGAACTAATAAAATCAAATGAATATTTGATACAAAATGACGTTAATTGCTGAAAGCTCATCAGTTGAAAATTAAGTTTTACCGTAATTTTTAGGTTTATTTTCAATGTTGTAATAAGTACAAAAGAAAGTATTTTTAATGCAGTTCATTTTCAGTAAAGTACCAATGAAGGAGGCAAAACCCAAACTCTGGTTTATAGAGTTTTTTGTTCGTTTCAAGCTTAATTTGCATATTCAATTTCACTCGTCATAAGATTTATTTACTCGTTTATTTTAGTACCTATTGTAGGTTTGTCTGCAAGGATTGTTTATTTAATTTCTATTCGTTTCAGGTTTTGTTTATACTTCAAAAGCAATTTTTTTTATGCTTGATTTGCATATTCAACTTATACTTCAATTAAGCCATCGGATTTTTTTTACTCTTAAAAATAGAACCAGAACTTTGAAGTTCTAATCATTCGAGTTCCCTCCGAAGTTTGTATGACCACCTCTTAGATAAAACCTTATATACTCCCAAGCCACCAGTTATAACCCTTACCTTTCCCCGCGCTCTGGAACGGGGGGGGGTATGTTGACGCCAAATTTTTTTTTTTATTTAATCATTTGACTATTTCAAAGAAAACAGGCTATCTCAAATCTATCGGACGCATTTAAGAGAAATATGACGTAGGGGGAGGGGGTGAATGTCATCTAATCACTTTTGACTCTTAAAAGCTTAACTCAATTTCCAATCTACTGAGCTACCTCTGAACTTTGTACGATCACCCCTTACATAACAACCTTATATGCCCCAGGGGCTTAAGTTAAAACATTGCCATGTTCACCCCTTACATAACAACCTTATATGCCCCAGGGGCTTAAGTTAAAACATTGCCATGTTCACCCCTTACATAACAACCTTATATGCCCCAGGGGCTTAAGTTAAAACATTGCCATGTTCACCCCTTACATAACAACCTTATATGCCCCAGGGGCTTAAGTTAAAACATTGCCATTGGGCTCAGGAGCATTATGCTGACCTTGGAGTTATTGTTATCTGATGTTTCAACTATTTTGAATAACATGCCTATCTCAAAATTTTATTGGATGGATTTGGCGAAAAAAGGGCGGGGGGCTAGTTGACATTATGCATCGGCACTGTTTCTGTTTTCTGTTTCTGTTTTTTCTTGCCTGTTTCTACCTGTTTCTCTTTCTGTTTTTACAAAAAACAGAACAGAAAACAGAAACAGGCTACCTGTTTTTGTTTGACCTGTTTCTGTTTCTGTTCTGTTTTTTTTTTTTTTTCATCTGTTTTTTTCCGTTTCTGTTTTTTTTTTTATCTGTTTTCTGTTTTTTTTTTCAAATGCCGCGCTATCTAGCGGGCATGATACCGAAACGCATGATACCTACTCGTACCTACCGTACCGAAACGCATATCTAGCGGGCATGATACCATGATACCGTTGATTTTTGAATTTAAACAAAAAGGGAATACTTGTGGGAAAAGTCAAAGTCATGGCCAGTTGTAGAAAAAAGCTAAGACAGATTGTCCAATTAAGTGGGCAACCCAGTCAAGGTTAATTTTACCCCTTTGATTGCCGTTGTGACTGTCTCCCATTTATGCTGCACCTCTCCGTGCATGTATGTCCCTTGACAATGCCGAAATTGAGGCATTGTAGCCCCCCAACTAGAGGCATTGTAGCCCCCCAACTAGCGGGGGGCTAGTTGACATACAATCTCTTTTGACTCTTAAAAAGTGAACTAGAACTTAGGACTTCCAATCAAATGGGCCCCTTATGAAGTTTATACGAGCAGTTCTTCCATAGAAATTATATATGCCCCAAGGAAATGACTCAAAACACCTGCCTCTGGGCCCTGGGGGGGGGGGTGTTTCCAACCCAGAGTTTTTGTTATCTAATCCTAGAACTAAGATTCAAATTTTTATCGGGTATATTTGGGGGAAAATGGCGTGGGGGCTATTTACTCCCCAATCACTTTTGAATCCTAAAAAGGGTACTATAATCTCTGATTTCCAGTCAAAAGAGGCCCTCCGAAGTTTATACAATCCCTTCCATATGAAGTGCCTCTGAGGAAAAATTGGATCCTTATGGCTTTGAGTTTGGTGGGGTGAGGCTAAATGCCACCGGATTACTTGACTCTTGAAAAAGGAACTAGAACTTTCGATTTAAAATCATTTGAGTCCCTTTGAAGTTTATATGACCACCTTTTCCTTACAAAAAAAACATATGTCCCCCCGGAGCATAAGTTACAACCCTTCCGGGGGGGGGGGGGGGGTATGTTGAGCCTGAAGTTTTGTCGTCTGATCGTTAGACTATTTCAAACAAAATCGTTATCTCCATTGTTTGGGTGGGGGGGGCAAGTTGTCCTCCGATCTCTTTTGACACTTGAAAGTATATTAGAACTCTTAATTTCCAATCAAATGAGTCCTCTCTGAAGTTTATACGAAAATCTCTTCTATAAGAACCATATAAAGAACCCCTAAAAGAAACCCAGGGCATAACTTACAATGCCTGGCCCTAGGGGATGGGCTGTGTCGACCCTGGAGTTGTTGTTACATGATATTTTAATTACTTTTAACAAAAAGGCTATCTTCAAATTTTTATCAGATGTATTTGTATAAAAAGAGCGTGGGGGGGGGATAAATGCTGTCCAATCACTTTTGATTCTTAGAAAAGGCACTAAAACTCCCTATTTCCGCTTGAATGAGTCCCCTTTGAAGTTTATACGACGAATTTTCCCTGGAAATTTTCTACTGGAACATTTTCCTCCCCACGAATTCTCCTCGTGACCCCCTCTCTCCTCCTATAAAATCACCCCAAACAATTCCATGGGGAAAATGTATAAATTATAGCCCTTTCCCTATAGATTATGGGGGGGTTACGTCATCCCCAAAGGCATAGTTATTATGCGTTTCACTTATGCTTATGACTACCTAAAAATTTCGATCGGATGTCTATGGGCAAAATGGGGGCGTGAAAAGAAAGGTTAGCTGCCCTCGAGTTTTTTTGGTTACTTAAAAGGGAATTAGACATTTCAATTTCCGCCTGAATAAGCCCTTTCCAGATCTTTTAGGACCATTGATTCAATAAAATCATACTGAAAACAAAAACAAACATACATCCGTGATTTTTTTTTCAGGCAAAAAATACAAAATTCCATATTTTTATGGACCTGAACTTGAAACCTCTACAGAAGGGTTTTCTTATATGCTGAATATGAAGGTGTGATTTTCATTAAGATTGCTTGACTTTTTGGGGTGTTTCCACTCTTTTTCGGAAATCAGGCAAATTTCGTCAAGCTCCTAAAATTCCTTTTTAAGAATTTCAGTTACTATTCGGCTGTGTCGCTCCTTACTTATAGTTCATTACCACGAACTGTTTGATTATTTATATAACTTTATTTATTTTCTTTATTGTAAAACCTCGTCTCAAATATTTACAACAAATTTACCCAAAAATGACCATATACCTAATATAAACAGGTTACCTTAGACACATGGGGAATAAGGGGGCTGAATTAACACTAAGGCTAGTCAGAAAGACCCAACCTCATAAAAATCTGAACAAATTAGGCTAAATATAAACCATTTTGTTTCTTACCCCCCCCCCCAGAAAAATTCTTTGGTATCCCTCTTCTCCCAGTCCAAGATATATAAAATCTATAGACTTCTGTATTTTTGTGTGTTTAATATCTTGATTTTTTTTTTAATCGATCCAAATTTCTTAGATACAATGTGGATGAGTTGTAAACTTCTTTTTTTTCACAATGATATTCAATTGTATTTTGGCGATTCTTTTCTGGATATTTTCCCTAATGTAGTGTCTGAGCATTTTCCACCAGGGAGATGGGTAAAATTAGAATATTTACAATTTTAGGCGAAAGTTTTCAATTCTTTCAGAGGATCCTTCGTAATAATCCATCCCACCCAACCCCACCTTTCATAGTTGTAATTTAGAAAGGAGAGAGAAAAAATACCTTTAACGTTTCAAATATTCATCCAGAAAAAATGACACATACAAAAAAATATTGGCAGCATCTCATACAACCAAACAATGTCTGCCATTTTCCAGAAAGGTCACCGGAATTTAACAAGTCTTCTAAGATTTTGATTTGGCATGCAGTCAAAGTTCAAAAATGCTAAAAATCTATATGCCAAATCAATACTATGAAACTCTTCCTTTGTATTTTGATACATAGCTTACAGTGACAAAAATGTGTTTACTTTGAAAGCTTAGTTCCCAATGAGATCCAGCTAATAGAGAATTTGACTAAATCTGGACAAATTCAAATAAGATTTATCTGATTGGCAACCTTAAGATAGAAAAAGTTCACCATATAATTCTTCTTCTTATTTCAATTATTGTGGCGAAGCTTTCACACAGACCGATCCCCTTTTTTTTGCTGTCATAAAGCTTTCACAAAGTTAAACCACAAAAAAATAATGATAAAAATAATTATAATTAATGATTTGGTTTACTTTAAAAAAAAAATACATATTTCAATAACAATGCCCAGAGGTTACAGTCTGTAAGGCACTAGACACAACATTAACAAAAGCAATCGTTAATAATTAATTAGAATTAATTCTAATTAGAATTAATTAGAATTAGATTCTACTAGTTAATAGAATCGTCAATTCTACTAAGAGAAAAAAAGGAGGGGAAAGACATAAGAAGCTTGACCTACTCGACCTCAGTTCCTCAGTTTCAAAAAAAAAACTTAAAAATAAATCAAACACAAAAAAATATATGTATTCTTTACGTTTTTACTAGTCAAACAAGCATTTCGGGGTGGGAGGACCCCCCTAGATACAGCCTTTCCCAAGACTACCTTTTATTAGCCAGGATCAATTATTTTCTTTATAATACCAATATTATAAAGTCAGTCTAGAAAATAGTTGATAGCCCTATACAGGGTCGTTACATAACCAAAATGTTTGGGGGGACCAAGAGATTTTACAGACTAGCTGGTCATTTTTACCGACTGTTTTTGTCAAAAATTGGCACAATGTACGTTTCAAATACAATACGTAAAATCTGAAAATAGTCGGTAAAACCCCTGCATTTACCAACCGAGATACAAATTTACTATTTTATTGCTATTTATTTAACCAAATAGAAAATTGTGGCAACATCTGTAAAATTATGGGAGGAGTCAGTAAAACTGCTGCGTTTACCGACCAAGTTAAAAATTTCAATAGATGACATGTCAATATTTTCCTGATCTTTATTGAACCAAACAAAGAATTTTACCGACTTCTTCTTTTACGGAATGACCAAAAATATTGGGAGACGGGAGCCGCCCCCTGACGGCTCGGCCTTATCTACATATCAACAGGGGGTTTATTTGATAGCACCTAGCTAACACCTAGCTAAACTACTTTTCCAGCTATAATAAATCCTATCATTTACTAGTTTTACCAAATCGTTTAACGAATAGTATTATCAAATAATCAGAAATAATCATTGAGCAAATAATAAAGGCTGGCATTTACTAGCTTTATCGAATCATTTAACAAATAATATAGAGGCAGATCTAGAGCAAAATCTTGGGGGAGGTCAAATATGGCAAGGGCGACAATGAGAAAAATTTCAGAGGGGGGCACTATGACAAAGGTGTCAATAACTGATCAAATTGCCAAATTTAATCTATAGAATAGAGTCAAAAAAAAGAAAAACAGGAAAGAGGGTGCCAAAAAGAATCTTGGGGGACAGGGTTTGTCCGAACCCCCCTGGATCCGCCAGTTAAATAGTGATGCCAAATAATCGTTTAATAAATAACAAAGCCTATCATTTACTACAGTTTTACCAAATCATCGGTCAACTAATCATTTACCAAATAATATTACGAAATAATGATACCAAATAATCATTTACCAATTGCTTATCATTTCCCAAATAATAAACTCTATCATTTACTAGTTTGACAAAAAATTTGAAGCGCCGAAGTTAAAAAAAATGAACTAATAATTTAGCCTACAGGGTGGTTTTCGTAGTGTAGAAAAAAGTACCTCGTTGCCCAACAGATTTGAACTTATTTACAACACAACAAATCACTTGGCACAGCAACAAAAAAAGCAGTCAACAAAAAATTGAATCAACAATTTACACGGTGATTTCTGAAGTGTAGGAAAAAGTGTATTGTTTCCCAATAAATTTGAATTTTTCTGGAAAACAAAAAATTGCTTGACACAAAAACAAAAACCGCAACAATTAAAAAAATTGAACCAACAATTTAGACTGTGATTTCTGTAATGTAGGAAAAAGCGCATCATTTCCCAGTAAATCTGAATTTTTCTGGAAAACAAAAATTGCTTGACACAAAATGCTTAGTTTCCAAATAAATTTGAATTTCCCGAAAACAAAATAAATGGCTTGACACAGCAACAAAAATCGCAGCAATCAAAAAAAAACTATAACAATAATTTATTTATTGTTTATTTATAGCAATATATTTATGTTTATTTATGTTTATGTTTATTTTATGTTTACAATTTATTTTATGTTTATTTATAACAATAAATAATTTATTATTTATTTAATAATAATTTACACGGTTGTGGTTTCTGTAGTACAGAAAAAGTACCTGGTTGCAAAATAAATTTGAATTTTTCCAAAACACGATAAATTGTTTGGCACATCAACGAAAATCACTATCAGTTGACAATTCAATTACCTTAACAAATGTGTGAGCTTAGAGCCAAAAAAATAATATATTTAAATAAAATAATAAAAAAATAATAAAGTGCCGAAACCCTATAGGCAAGTGTATTCTTCTGATGAACCCTTGTGTTGGGTTGTTGCCTCTGAATTGTTTGTCTTTACTGTTTTTATTGTTTGGTAAATGACGACTTATACTTATTGACGACATGACTGCCTGTCGATGGATTATTCTTTATGGTTGATTGTGTATGGCAATGCTGTTTGACCTGTGTGATTGTACGGATGAGTAGGGTTAAGGCGTCATTCAAGTGCTGGTCTATATTAATCCCTAATTTAGGAAAACGCTTCCTTTTCTCCTTCTGTCTCCCTTTTTTTCTTTTTTTTATGTGTTTGTGCTGTTGCAATGGTGATTTCTCTTTTCATTATAATAAAAGAAAAAATAAAAATTATAATAAAATAATACCAAATTAAAATAAAATTATCCAAAATTACAAATAATACAAAAAAAATAATACAAAAAAATAATAAAAGAGCAGACATACCGAGAACAAGTTTACATTCCACCCTGGTTAAAGACTTAATTCTTTGATAACTGTATAAAATGGCAACGCTGCGTACTATAGTCATGATAACAGCGTCAACAGCTTGAGATTCCTAAAAAAGAAAACATAGTTAACGGGAAGTACAAATCTGACATTACTACGATCAGGAGTCGCCCCTGGTTAACCCACTACTTCAGTTGAATTACAAGTACCATTCATTAAGACCCTGATTAAGTGAACTTGAAAACATCGAGGTTCAAAATTGAAGTTAGGGTAGCCTTCTGTCTCTCAATTCTCTAGAGATTACCGATTGTCAAAAACCTTTCAAATAGCACTTATTCATTGGCGGAAATAGCAGGTTAATTATACCAGCTTGTCAATCTGGTCTCTAGGGCGATCTGAAATGATCCTTTCTGACAAAAAACTTGTAAAAATTTAAGGTAGCTGAAAATATTCTATGGGACCGTTCGAAAACAGGAAAATACATCGAAAAATGGTTGCAATCATCTTATAGGTTATTGTCTTCTGCTCATGATAGTACCGATTTTGTTCTAAAAGCAATTTCTTTCATAGAGTACACTTCTGAAAGAGCTAGACATTTTCTAAGATTTCTAAGCAATTAGTGGAAATAGAGCAAAATCCTAGCCAACATTTTGTAGCATCTTCAAGAAGCTACGGTCTGATATTAAAAGCGGTACATTAATTTGTGATTCACATTGAATATAATTTAAAATAAGAGGCGTAATTTGCTATGCGTAATATAATCAAACCCATAGAAATGGGTCACTTAAAATGCGTGGTTCTCACCGAATATAATTTTTAATAAGAGGCGTAATTTGCTATGCGTATAATCAAACCCACAGGAATGAGTCGTATACAATACATAACAATACATGGCTCTCATTGAATATCATTTATAATAAGGCGCGTAATTTGCTATGCGTAATATAATCAAACCCACAGAAACGAGTCGTATGTAATACGTGGCTCTCACCGAACATAATTTATAATAAGGGGCGTAATTTGCTATGGAGTAGGAGGAGGCAACTGTCTCCTCCAGACCCAAGTTTGGCCCCCCAGCTGAATTCTAATTTCTACAAAAAATCTTGTCAAAACAAAGATAAGCCTGCATAATTCAAGTATCCAGAGAAACAGGTCAGTTTTCTTTAGTATTAAATAATAAAACAAGTTTTTTTAACGGGAAGTAAGGAGCGACATTAAAACTTAAAACGAACAGAAATTACTTCGTATATGAAAGAGTTGCTTCCTCATCAACACCCCGCTCTTTACGCTAAAGTTTGACTCTTTCTCTTAATTCTACTTTTTAAAACAGTAAAAAACTTTAGCGTAAAGAGCGGGGCGTTGATGAGAAAGCAGCCCTTTCATATACGAAGTAATTTCTGTTCGTTTCAAGTTTTAATGTCGCTAAATTTGCATATTTATTTTTTTGGCTAATTGGCTTTCTCGTAGTTTCGATCGAGTGATTTTGAGAAAAAAGGAGCGGGGGAGGAGGCCTAGTTGCCATCTGATTTTTGGGCTACTTAAAAAGGCAACTAGAACTTTTAATTTTTCACGAATGTTTATTAGTAAAAGACATTAGATATAAGACTTACAAATTAGCTTACGTAACGAACTTCTGTATTCTCATGTTTTATTACGTATGTTGGGGTGGCGCTTCGCGCCACCCCAACACCTAGTTGGTGGGGAGCTTCGCCCCCCCAGGCCTCCCGCACGCGTAAGTCGTTACGCGCCATATGAGTTACGCGCCATTATAGTTGTGTCCCTATGTCCCACCTGTGAATATATATATATATATATATATATATATATATATATATATATATATATATATATATATCTATATATATAAAAATAAGTTGTTTGTCTGTCTGTCGACTGACGTCATGTTTGTGTGTCGACTGACGTCATGTTTGTCGACTGACGTCATTATAAGGATTGAGCTGTATGTCGTCATGAAGTTGTTTGTCGTCTGACGTCATGTTTGTCGACTAACGAAACTACAGACCGGGACACCGGGACACAAATGACGTGTTATGTCTGTTATAACGTAATAGAGGCAACAATCTTGACAGGGCCTTTTGAGGGTGAGGCTTTTCTTATTCCACGCATTCTCATGATTCCAATGGATCTGCCTTTTCAACCTAAAAGATTGCAATTCTCAATTTGATTTATATAAAAATAAGTTGTTTGTCTGTCTGTCGACTGACGTCATGTTTGTGTGTCGACTGACGTCATGTTTGTCGACTGACGTCATTATAAGGATTGAGCTGTATGTCGTCATGAAGTTGTTTGTCCTCTGACGTCATGTTTGTCGACTAACGAAATTACAGACCGGGACACCGGGACACAAATGACGTGTTATGTCTGTTATAACGTAATAGAGGCAACAATCTTGACAGGGTCTTTTGAGGGTGAGGCTTTTCTTATTCCACCCATTCTCATGATTCCAATGGAACTGCCTTTTCAACCTAAAAGATTGCAATTCCCAATTTGATTAGCATATTTAGTTTTCAGTCCAGAACCACTAAAGCTATTATGTAAATATCAAAAATATTTATGTTGTCTGAGCAATAATTTTTAGTTTTTATTTCAAAATAGAAAATTACCTGACAATTTTAGAATTATATCTATCTATATATATAAAAATAAGTTGTCTGTCTGTGGATCAGGTGACGTCATGTTTCTGTGTCGACTGGCGTCATGAAGTTAGTTGTCGTCATTTTTGCTATGACGGTGACGTCATTAAAGATATTTAAGACATATATGTTAACGTAGAAATCTATTAATGTTTAAGTTTAAAATGACTGATGAACTTACAATGGCAAAAGCCGATGAAGATGCTCAAAGAGTCTATGCCAAAAAACTTGCTGCTGATAGAGAAAGTCAGAAAAGAAAGCGTGCCGAGGAATCAAAAGAACAGCAAGGAAACAGGCTTGAGGCTAAAGAACGCAAAACCGCGCAGTTAGATGAAGATCCACCTGGACAGCGAGAGTCAAAACATATCAAAACTGAAAATGATAGCGATGATGATTGGGTTTGGGATCTTGACTTGGATAAGGTCATCAATGCCTACCAGATTTTAGTTAAAAAACAAAGGTTCGGCGATATGTATTTCATAATGAAGCTGAAAAATAAAGAAGAAAAAGAAAACTGAAAAAAGAAAAAAATGTAAAAAACTAAAATATACTAAAAAAAAAAACACTCAAAGAGAAATTACAGACTGGGACACAAATGACGACCGGGACAGAGGGAATATAAATAACGACCGGGACACTCAAGGAGAAATTACAGACTGGGATACCGGGACACAGGCGATATAAATGACGACCAGGACACAGGCATTTAAGAATATCGTTCAAAGACAAATTTTTAATTGTAAGAAACGGGGACGCCCGGGGGCACAGGGGGATATATAAATGACGACGGCAACAAAGGAAATGGTCGATTAGCAATCACCATCAACAAAGCTCAAGGGTAATCAATAGAATCATGAGGTATAGATCTGAATACGGATTGTTTTCCCATCGACCATTATGCGTTGCATGTTCAAGAGTCGGTAAACCTGACAATCTATTTATATGCACAGACGATGGGACAGCAAAGAATGTTGTATATTCGCAAGTTTTACGTAGTTAAAAACATATATATATATATATATATATATATATATATATATATATATATATATATATATATATATATATATATATATATATATATATATATATATATATATATATATATATATATATATATATATATATATATATATATATATATATATTCACAGGTGGGACACAACTACAATGGCGCGTAACGACTTACTTGCGCGGGGGGGGGCTTACCAACAGCTAGTTTACTATAATAACAGATTGAGTGTTATTATTCTGTTATTTAATGAAAAGTACTCCCCTAAATAGTGTCTTTTAATAAAACTAAAACAGTGTTTATAAGAATATCGTTCAATATCGGTATTTAAGAATATCGTTCAAAGACAAATTTTTAATTGTAAGAAACGGGGACGCCGGGGGGCACAGGGGGATATATAAATGACGACGGCAACAAAGGAAATGGTCGATTAGCAATCACCATCAACAAAGCTCAAGGGCAATCAATAGAATCATGAGGTATAGATCTGAATACGGATTGTTTTCCCATCGACCATTATTCGTTGCATGTTCAAGAGTCGGTAAACCTGACAATCTATTTATATGCACAGACGATGGGACAGCAAAGAATGTTGTATATTCGCATATATATATATATATATATATATATATATATATATATATATATATATATATATATATATATATATATATATATATATATATATATATCCGATGAAGATGCTCAAAGAGTCTATGCCAAAAAACTTGCTGCTGATAGAGAAAGTCAGAAAAGAAAGCGTGCCGAGGAATCAAAAGAACAGCAAGGAAACAGGCTTGAGGCTAAAGAACGCAAAACCGCGCAGTTAGATGAAGATCCACCTGGACAGCGAGAGTCAAAACATATCAAAACTGAAAATGATAGCGATGATGATTAGGTTTGGGATCTTGACTTGGATAAGGTCATCAATGCCTACCAGATTTTAGTTAAAAAAAAACAAAGGTTCGGCGATATGTATTTCATAGTGAAGCTGAAAAATAAAGAAGAAAAAGAAAACTGAAAAAAGAAAAAATGTAAAAAACTAAAAAATACTAAAAAGAAAAAACACTCAAAGAGAAATTACAGACCGGGACACAAATGACGACCGGGACAGAGGGAATATAAATAACGACCGGGACACTCAAGGAGAAATTACAGACTGGGATACCGGGACACAAATGACGACCGGGACACAGGCAATATAAATGACGACCAGGACACAGGTATTTAAGAATATCGTTCAAAGACAAATTTTTAATTGTAAGAAGACCGTTGAAAGAGAAATTTCTAATTGTAAAATGACTGAAGAACCTACAATGGCAACACCCGAGGAAGCTGCTCAAAACGAATGTATTCACGCCGAAGTAGCTGAGTTGGTAAAGCGTTATGTTTCAGGTTCTAGGTCCGAGAGGCTCCAGGTTTGGACCTTGGCTTTAGCATTAATACAAAAGAAGAAAAAAAACTAAAAAAGGTAAAAACTACAAAAAAACTAAAAAGAAAATATATATATATATATATATATATATATATATATATATATATATATATATATATATATATATATATATATATATATCATCTTTTCCACAAAAATAATAATTTAGTGCTTCTGTTTAAAAACAGCAATTGAATTGATGCCTCCTGATACGCAACTATCAACAAAGTGGCAATCGTTGTGGTCGGTGATCGGTTCTTACCTCGAGATAATATTCTTTATAGGCGAAACAATCAGTTGACAAGAATTGCTTAAACTCATCGATGCTACGATGCCCTACAATATCCTGACGAATATATATGTCCCATGTCCCCATATATATATATATATATATATATATATATATATATATATATTATATATATATATATATATATATATATATATATATATATATATATATATATATATATATATAAAATATATCTATATTCACAGGTGGGACATAGGGACATAACTACAATGGCGCGTAACTAATACGGCGCGTAACGACTTACGCGCGCGGGGGGGCTTGGGGGGCGCGAAGCGCCCCCACCAACTAGGTGTTGGGGTGGCGCGAAGCGCCACCCCAACAGCTAGTATATATATATATATATATATATATATATATATATATATATATATATATATATATATATATATATATATATATATATATATATATATATATATATATATATATATATATATATATATATATGTTTTTAACTACGTAAAACTTGCGAATATACAACATTCTTTGCTGTCCCGTTTTCTGTGCATATAAATAGATTGTCAGGTTTACCGACTCTTGAACATGCAACATATAATGGTCCATGGTAAAACAATCCGCATTCAGATCTATACTTCATGATTCTAATGATTGCCCTTGAGCTTTGTTGATGGTGATTGCTAATCGACCATTCCCTGTGTCGCCGTCGTCATTTATATATCCCCCTGTGCCCCCCGGCGTCTCCGTTGTAGTTGTGTCCCTGTGTCCCAGTGGTCATTTATATTCCCAGTGTCCCGGTTGTCATTTGTGTCCCGGTGTCCCAGTCTGTGATTCTCTTTGAGTGTCCCGGTCGTCATTTGTATCCCGGTGTCCCGGTCTGTATATACATTCGTTTTTGAATTGGTCTTTTTTTTAGTTTTTAGTTTTTTTAGTTATACCTCATGATTCTAATGATTGCCCTTGAGCTTTGTTGATGGTGATTGCTAATCGAACATTCCCTGTGTCCCCGTCGTCATTCATATATATCTCCCCCTGTGCCCCCCGGCGTCCCCGTTGTAGTTGTGTCCCTGTGTCCCGGTTTTCATTTATATTCCCTGTGTCCCGGTCGTCATTTGTATCCCGGTGTCCCGGTCTGTATATACATTCGTTTTTGAAATGGTATATGATGAAATAAATTTTTATATTTTTCCCCTTTTTTCTTTTTAGTTTTTTTTTATTTTTACTTTTTTAGTTTTGTTTTTCTCCTTTATTTTTCATTTTTTTTTCATTTTTTTTCTTTTTTAGTTTTTTTAGTTTTTTAGCTTTTTTAGTTTTTTTATTAGTTTTTAGTTTTTCTTCTTTTTAGTTTTTTTGTAGTTTTACCTTTTTTTAGGTTTTTAACTTATGTCCTGGTCGTCATTTATACTCCCTGTGTCCCGGTCGTCATTTGTGTCCCAGTGATTTGTTGATGGTGATTGCTAATCGAACATTCCTTGTGTCCCGGTCGCTTTCTCTTTGAGTGTCCCGGTCGTGTCCCGATGTCCCGGTCTGTAATTTCGTCAGTCGAAAACATGACGTCAGTCAACACACAAACATGACGTCACCCGACAGACCCACACACACACAGACAACTTATTTTTATATATGTATATATATAGATTCTCCCCCTTTTTTTCTTTTTAGTTTATTTTTATTTTTTTTTAGTTTTGTTTTTCTCCTTTATTTTTCATTTTTTTTCCTTTTTTTATTTTTTTTTCTTTTTTAGTTTTTTAGCTTTTTTAGTTTTTTATTATTTTTTTTCTTTTTAGTTTTTTTGTAGTTTTTACCTTTTTTTTAGTTTTTTTAGTTTTTTTTTTACTTAGGTCCTGGTCGTCATTTATACTCCCTGTGTCCCGGTCGTCATTTGTGTCCCGGTGCTTTGTTGATGGTGATTGCTAATCGAACATTCCTTGTGTCCCGGTCGCTTTCTCTTTGAGTGTCCCGGTCGTCATTTATATTCCTTAGACACACAAACATGACGTCACCCGACAGACCCACACACAGACAACTTATTTTTATATATATAGATAGATAGATAGATATGAAGGGTTTCACCCCCTCGTCAGTACCTCGCTCTTTACACTAAAGCTTAAATCTAGTCCCAATTTCTTAAGAATGACCCCTGAATCACAAAAGCCGTAGAATAAACAGGTGAAATTACTAGAAATGCTTTAGCGCAAAGAGCGAGGTATTAGGAGGCGGTGAGCCCATCATAGACGTAATAATTTTTGTTCGTTTTCAGTTTTAATACTTCTCTTTACTTTCAGTTGAAAAAGCTTTTTCAAATTTATTTTTTCATTGTTTTTTTTTTAATAATGCTAGAAAATCCTGCTCTCCCTTCATGAAACTTTTCTTCCCTCATGACAAATTCCTCCAAGGAAAAGTTCCCCCAACATATCCCCCTCTTCTCAACCCCCCCCCCTCAATCTAAAAATAACCCAGAAAACATCTGTGCTCTTCCAAATAACCATTACAATATGTAAGCACTGGTCAAAGTTTGTAACTTGTGGCCCTTCCCACGGGGACTGTGGGAGGGTAAGCCGTCCCCAAAGACATAGTTATAAGGTTTTTTGACTACGCTGAATAAAATTACTATCTCAGAATTTTGATCCAGTGACTTTGGGAAAATAATTAGCGTGGGAGGGGGCCTGGGTGCCCTCCAATTATTTTGGTCACTTAAAAAGGGCACTACAACTTTTCATTTCCGTTAGAATGAGGCCTCTCGCAAGATTCTCGGGCCACTGGGTCGATACGATCACCCCTGGGGGAAAAAAAACAAACAAATAAACACGCATCCGTGATCTGCCTTTTGGCAAAAAATTCAAAATTCCACATTTTTATAGATAGGAGCTTGAAACTTCTACAATAGGGTTCTCTGATACGCTGAATCTGATGGTGTAATTTTCGTTAAGATTCTATGACTTTTAGGGGTTTTTCCCCCAATTTTTTAGAATAAGGCAAATTTTCTCAGGCTCGTAACTTTTGATGGGTAAGATTAAACTTGATGAAACTTATATATTTAAAATTCGCATTAAAATGCGATTCTTTTGATGTAGCTATTGGTATCAAAATTCCATTTTTTAGAGTTTTGGTTACTATTGAGCCGGGTCGCTCCTTACTACAGTTCGTTACCACGAATTGTTTAATATCTTTGTCTTTGTGATAATATGTGTATCATTTTTTATGTTTCGCTGTCATTTTCACTTGATTTGGGAAATCTTGGCTCCAACTTTGCCCCCACACCCCCCAGGATTTTGACGAAATTACACTACTGTTTACAATCACGATACAGTATTCGCACTGTGAAAACAAATGTTTTTGAATGCCAGTTTTTTTAAAATACGAAAATGTAAATTTAAAGTTTTAATTGCTGTCATACAGCTCCCCTGACGTGAAAAATGCTAAATTTTACCGCACTCATGGGGAATTTCCAGTCATGCTCAAAATTAAATTTTCTACTTTCCTCGCAGTTGGCTAGAAAAACCATAACTCTTTTTTTCAAAACATGTTAGAATAAAAAGTTGCATAGGTAAAAGTTGCATCGCAACCAGTAAATTGTATCTGCAAGATTTTGGAAAAACCAAACATTCTATTTTGGAAAAACTAAATTTTCTACTTTTCTCGCAGTTGACTCGAAAATGGATAACTCTTTTTTTATATAGACCCTCTAGATCTATTTTTTAAATAAAAAAAATAGTTTTTCCAGGTCGAAGTGAGGAGCAACATTGAAATGAGCAGACATTATTATGTATACGATGGGTTTGCCCCCTCCTCAACACCTTGCTCTTCAAGCCAAAGTTTTTAATTGTTCTACTTCAACAACCCTTGTGTTTCAGGAATCGCTTTTAAAGAACAGGAATAAAAATTAAACTTAAGCGTAAAGGGCGAAGTGTTTAGGAGGGTGAAACCTATTTTATATACGCAATAATTTATGTTTTTTCAAACAGTTCGTGGTAACGAACTGTAGTTAGGAGCGACCCGGCTCAATAGTAATCAAAACTCTAAAAAATGGAATTTTGATACCAATAACTACATCAAAAGAATTGCATTTTAATGCTGATTTTAAATATATAAGTTTCATCAAGTTTAGTCTTAACCATCAAAAGTTACGAGCCTGAGAAAATTTGCGTTATTTTAGAAAATAGGGGGGAACACCCCTAAAAGTCATATAATCTTAACGAAAATCACACCATCAGATTCAGCGTATCAGAGAACCCTACTGTAGAAGTTTCAAGCTCCTATCTACAAAAACGTGGAATTTTGTATTTTTTGCCAGAAGGCAGATCACGGATGCGGGTTTATTTGTTTGTTTTTTTTTTTTTGTTTTTTTTTCCCAGGGGTGATCGTATCGACCCAGTTGTCCTAGAATGTTGCGAGAGGGCTCATTCTAACGGAAATGAAAAGTTCTAGTGCCCTTTTTAAGTGACCGAAAAAATTGGAGGGCACCTAGGCCCCCTCCCACGCTAATTATTTTCCCAAAGTCAACGGATCAAAATTCTGAGATAGCCATTTTATTCAGCGTAGTCGAAAAACCTTATAACTGTGTCTTTGGGGACGACTTACTCCCCCACAGTCCCCGTGAGAGGGGCTACAAGTTGCAAACTTTGACCAGTGCTTACATATAGTAATGGATACTGGGAAGTGTGCAGGCGTTTTTAGTAGGATTTTTTGGTTGAGGGTAATTTTTTGGTTATTTCATTGCGCAACTATTGAAATTGTGTACAATGCTATATAGTGCTGTGAACAATTTGCTTTTGATAATTGGATAATTAAAATCGTGTACGCAACTATTTAAGTTGTGTAACGTGCTGTGAACAATTTGCTTTGAATAATTGGATATTTTTGATAATTAAACTTGTGTACGCAACTTCTGAATATACATCTCGTGAGTATTGCTACCTGATTTGCTATTGCTTTTACTGACAACTATTGTGGCCCCGCCCACGAATTTTGATGAAATTTGATCATTTCACCGGATGATGCCAGGTGAAAGACTTGTCTTGAATCCCGTGTTGAATTTCATTTCACGGGCTAGAAACGCAGGTTGTTCAGCTGATAATATTGTAAAAATTGCTTGCGATTTTTTCAAAGGAGAAATGTTAATTGAAGCAAAGAAGATTTTGTGGGCTGACGCCTCTATTACTAGGGTAACTGAGCGCCCCAAAGTGACTGATAATGTAAGTGATATGGTTCGAGCCTTTGATCTTTGTGATGAGAAAAAGATCAGCCTACCTCAGTATCTGATTTTCGAGCCAGATCAGGTCCCATGTGTGCCAGGGGAGACAACAGCTACGTTAACTCGAAAGGTTAATGAACTCTACATGGAATTTAAAAGCTTCGCTGAGCACCATAAAGCAAGGTCAGTCGTGCAAACTATTCCTGATATGAAACCTCCCCCACCCGCAAAACCGTCCTATTCAGTTATTGTGAAAAATCCACCAAAAAACTTGAATAATCCTGACGCTCGAAAAGATTTCCTGGATAAAGCTTGTGGGGGTGTCAGTTCAAGCATAGTTGTTTTGAGGCCTAGGAGGGATGCATGGCAAGTAGTTCTGTCGGACAAGGGTGCCGCCAATACTTTGGCAGATGCATTAAGCAAAGCAGACCAATCCATTAATGCTAAAGTGAAGAGTCCTGCCTTTTTCGGTATAGTACGCCGAGTGCCTGACGAAACATCTAAAAGTGACCTATGCGATCTCGCTAATAACTGTACAGAAGTTGTTCAGTTAGGAAGTACGAGGTCTTTTCGATTAAAGTTTGAGTCACGTGACCACCTAAACTATGCCACTGAGAATCCCCTTGTTATTGGTTACGAGCGTCTACCTATAACTGAGTACAAGTTTTTGCCTACCCAGTGCTACAAATGCCAGTGCTACGGCCATACTGCAAATAACTGTAAAGCTTCCCCGAGATGCTCTAAATGCGCTGGAGACCACCAGAACTCCAAAGAAAACCCGTGTCAACTTGTCATGAAATGTGCTCTCTGTGGCTCCTCCGACCACCCCTGTTATTCGTATAAATGTCCAGAAGCACAGAAACTACTGCTTAAGAAATGAACAGTCAAACAAACACAAGTACAAGTACTTTACAAGATTTTACGTTTCTTAATAATTTATCACTGTGCAATAATGTTGTTTTTAATTATTACGATGACCAAAATAATCTGTCCACCAACACCTTAGCTAGCCCCGATAGCCCTTTAAACCAAATTAACTGTAAATATCTCGACACTTTGATTTTGTGAAAAATGTGAAACCTAAGCTAATGGAAGATACCAAACTTAATGTAATTTGCTTTAATATCAGAAGCATACGGGATAAGTGGGCTAATTTTAAATATTTAATTTTAACAAATGGTTACTGCCATTTCGACGTAATTGGAATAACGGAGACGTGGCTTTCAGAAATTGATGATACTAATGAATTTTCCCTCACTGGCTTTCAAGCTATTCATATTGAAAGAAAATTAACCAAGTCCTCTGGTGGCATTTCTCTTTACATCCGATCAAGTCTAAAATTCACCAGACTATTAGATTGTGAATTCTTGTTCTCGCAACCTATAAATAATAGATGCATTTATTCAATAATCGTCGACATAAGTGTAGACGAGAATTCTTTTATTTTTTCGTTATTTTATAAACCACCCTCATTTCCGACACCTTTCTTTTGTAATCAATTTGATGAATTTTCTAGTTTTATTAATTTACCACAAAAGAAGGCAATAGTTTTTGGGGACTTCAATTGTAATTTATTAAATGTTAGCAACAACAACGATTGTGATACCTTCTTTGAAACATTTACCTTAAGTCGTCTTCTTCCCACAATCCCTTTTCCTACTAGAGTTGATTCTATGAGGTCTACCGCTACTTTAATTGATAACATTTTTGTATCCACTTCCCTGGGAAACCACCTGTCCTCCAAAATAATTTTTTCTGACCTGTCAGATCACTTTCCAATCTATCTTTCCTTACCTTCCCTATCAGCTACTCAACCCCGTAGAACTAATACCCCTACGTCTAATAGAATATATAATCCGTGAGCCGGTTCGCGGATTGTTTGAAATCTTTCGACTGGTCCAAGACTTTGGATTGTCAGGATGTTAATTCAGCCACAAGTAGTTTTACACAGGGATTGAGTGATCTTATTAGTTCAACCTTTCCAGTTCGTAAATTAAACCGAAAAACTACCCATATACGCCCCTGGATGTCAAATAACCTGATAATCTCTTCATACCGAAAAAATGACCTATATAAGTTAGCTTGCAAAACCAGTAGCGTTATTGACCTGACTAATTATAAAAAATACAAAAACGTATATACCAAACTCATCCGGGAAGCAAAGAAAAATTATTATTATTCAAAAATCTCTCACTGCAAAGGGAACTTGCAAAAAATTTGGTCTACAATAAATGAAATCCTTTCAAAAAAAAGGATTCAAGATCTGTTCCTATTAACCTTAGGGACATCAGTGGCAGATTAATTGACCCAATTTTAGTACCGGATGCTTTTAATAATTATTTCACTAATATTCCAAATGCTAACTCCTGTTCCTTCTCACAGTCGGTACACCCTAGCAAGAATCCCAGATCCATGTTTTTCTCTCCAACTGATCGCAAAGAGGTGCTTCAAGTTATCGAATCTCTCTCTAATAGTAGTACACCTGACTTCTTTGGCATAAGTAATAAGCTTCTTAGGACCGTATCTTCCTATATTTGTGAACCCATTGTGCACATAGCAAACCTGTCTATGACCAATGGAGTCTTCCCAGAAATATTTAAATCAGCAATTGTTATCCCGATTCATAAAAAAGGCGATCCATCTGAGATAAGCAATTATCGTCCAATCTCACTTCTCCCAGTTATATCTAAGGTGCTCGAGAGAATTATATTCCGACGTCTTTCTCCCTTTGTATTTGGGAATCATTCATCAGATTCGTTGATTGACAAATTTTCAACTGCTCATGCACTAATAGACGCCACACAGTTTATACGTTCCCAACTTGACCTTAAATACTGTATTGGGCTTATTTCTGGATTTTTCAAAGGCCTTTGACATGGTTGATCACAGTGTTTTATTAAGTAAACTCAATAACCTAGGGATTCGCGGAGTTCCTTTCTCATGGTTCGGCTCTTATCTCTCTGGTAGAGTACAGAGTGTGAGACTGGGCGGGGTGACTTCACATCCCCTACCTGTCCGGAGGGGCGTCCCACAGGGCTCTGTTATTGGTCCAATACTTTTTCTCCTTTATATTAATGATTTGATTACGGACCTGGGCCCATCAGTGCACCCAGTACTTTTTGCTGACGATAGCAACTTTTTCATCACCGGTCCTAATTTACCATCCGTCGTCACCTCTGCTCAAACCCTTCTGAATAGAGTACAGGAGCGGTGTCTCGTTAACTGCATGACCATTAACAGCAAGAAAAGTCAGGTGGTATTATTTCAAACCCCTTACAAAAAAAATGAAGTTCAGCCAGCACTTGGCCTAAAATATTCTACCAATCTCCTCCCGCAGGTCGAAGTTGCCAAGTTTCTTGGTGTCCACATAGACTCCTGCCTATCATTTGCAACACATGTGTCCTATATCAGAGCCATAATTTTGCGACAGGTAAGTATAATTAATCGTGTGAATTATTTTCTTCCTCCCGATATCCTTGTCACCCTTTATTATTCTTTTATTTACCCATATATCTCATACTGCGGATCTGTATGGGGCAATACTTATCCTTCAGTTACCAATAAATTAAAATCTGCTCAAAACCGTGCCGTCAAAGCAGTTTTTCGGTTGCCACGACTATATCCCACCAAGGACTTGTACTCCGATTTGGGTATTATCCCTTTTGAACAAATCATCAAAAAATTAAATCTATCCCTTGCATACCCCGCTTACCATAAAAATATCCCTCCCCACTTATTATCTCATTTTAATAGTAATAATTCTGAAGGCCACTGTCTCCGTTCATCCAACCGTTCCTTCATTGTCCCCAAGTGTATCTCTAGTTCCGCCCAGCGATCCCCAATTTATAAATCTATAATTCAATGGAATTTAATACCCTCCAGTGTCGAGCTATCCACAAGTTTTCGGACGCTATATAACAATGTACTAAAATCTTGATATTATATTTCTCTAAATGTTTATTCAATTTGCTTTAATTACCCTTGTTTTCTCTTTTCTTTTTTTCTCTCTCTTCTTCATTTTCAGTTTTTTGTTGTTTTGGTCCTTAACAAGTTCGCTTCTAGGATCTTTATTATTATTGTTGTTATGTGTTTTCTTTTCTTTTGAATAAATTGAATTGAATTGAATTGACTGGGTCGATACGATCACACCAAGGAAAAAAACAAATAAAACACATATCTGTGGTCTTTTTTCAGGCAAAAATTGCAAAATTCTACAATTTTACAGCTTAAAACCTCTGCAGCAGGTTTCTCTGATACGCTAAATCTGATAGTGAGATTCTACTTAAGACTCAATGACTTTTAGGGTGTTTCCCTCCTTTTTTCGAAAGTCAGGAGAATTTTCTGAGGCTCATAGCCTTTGATGGGTAACACTAAACTTAACAAAATTTATACATTTGGAATCAGCATAAAAACAATTCTTTTATATGTCTATTGGCATCCAATTCCCTTTATTAGAGTTTCTGTTACTGCTGAGCCACGTCACTCCTTATTTATATTCGTTACCTCAACTGTTTGATTACGAAAAGTAGAAATAGGGGAAAAACAGTTAAACTAAGGAAAACACTTTCTGATAATATAAACTTTTCCACTTCAGAACTTTGAATCTCCGCTTTGTTGAGGCCTTGTTCATCATGTTCATAGATGTCGTCATCTGTTAGGAATGTGATTAAAAGCTTTGCGTTCCGTTAGCAGTGGAGACACCGTTGTTTGGGTACTGCATATGATTTTTTTTCTGTTTTTCTTCAGTAGTTACTTCAAATTAAGGATTGTTGTCAGTAACATGCAAATTATGCTCTGGTCTTTAGAAGGCATCGGGTGTTATCCCCAATCCTCTCAGTTTTTCCTCGTTTGACTCGGTTAAATATTATGATTTCTGTTCGTTTTGATTTATTTGTTGACGACGATTTATGCTAGTTAAAGGCTTAAATCTTTTTTGACTTTATTTCTGTTTATCTTCGGTTTAAAGCTACTTTTTAATTTTCTTTTCAAGTCCTATTTTATAGAAAAAATCTTTTTTTCTAAATTATAATAGAGAGAAAAACCAACCAAATATACCCCATATACTCCATAAGCAAACCAAGATTCTCCCACCTAAACGAGGACGGGCTCCTTTCCATTTAGCCTAAGACTGTTGGCCAAAAAGGACAATCTTCGGCAATATGTCATCCTTCATCCACAGAACGTGTCCTAGCCATTTCAGCCTTTCTTTCATTATAGCCCTAGAAAGCGGGACTGAACCACATTTTTGTGCAGCCTACTGTTTGAAATACGGGCTGTCAGCCGGGTACCCAGAGCAATTTCTCTGGAGAATTTCTAGCAAATCTTCATCCACTTTTCGGCGCGCCCATGCTTCAGAGCCGCATTTGACCACTGTCATCACTGTAGCTTTCAATATTCTAACCATGGTTTGCAAACTTATTTTCCTAGTCTTCCAAACTTTTCAACTGTAAAAAACAAAACACCCCGAGCCTTGGCTATTCTACTTTTATCTAATTCACTGCTCCCACCGTCTTTACTAATAATACTACCAATGTAAGTGAAGCTGCCCACCTGATCAATCTTTTCGTTACCCGAAGTTACCTTTTCATCTTCACTTATTTCTAGCCCTAGCCTAAAAAATTAGAGATCATTTGCAGGTCATTATGCATAGGAACCGTCTTTACAACTTATGCTTGTCATTAAATCACATAGTTTAAATTTTTATACTAGCAAACTCAACTGAGTTGACCATGTTTTATCCTTCATGATGAAAATCGAGACCTTTAAATTTATTTTTCATAGCTCTAAGAACCTCAACAGAACAGCTCTTCAAGAAGCCTCTGGTGACTTGGTACTGCAGTGGGTTACTAGTAGTAGTAATAGTAGGTTATAGCGAATTCCAAATCGGAATTTTTCCGTTCAACAGAACAGCTGTTGAACGGAATGCAGAGTTGTTGAAGTGAACGGAAAGGGTTGAGAGTATGTCATTAAGAAATATTTTAGGGAAATGGAGACTTCCTGAGAGAATGCAAAGAGGGAGGTTTTGAATTGATTGGGATGGAGGAGGATCGTCCGTAGATGTGTTGGCCTCTGGTGACTTGGTACTGTAGCGGGTTACTAGTAATAGTAATAGTAGGTTATAGCGAATTCCAAATCGGAATTTTTCGCAATCTAATACTAAAAACCCGCAGGCTAATTTTCTAATTCATATTGGCTAAGTAAGCCTACCATACTGGTTTATGTAAGGTCCATAAAGACGTAATATTGTCCCTGATTGGTTGATCATTTCAAGCTAACCAATTAGTAACCATATTATAGTGATTATTTATTGTGTATATGACCCTCGTGCTTTTGAAACGCACTGATCTATCTATCTATCAATCTTTACATACATTCTTTTGTTGCTACTTTGCGGAATGGCAGTTTGAAATGACTATTACGTTTGGAGTCATAATGAGGAGTAATGAGAGAAAGAGATAGAGAAAGAGAGAGAGAGAGAGAGGGACAGAAAAAAAAAGCTATACCTACCTTGTTAATATCCAAAGACCCATGAAACGAAGTGGACCTAAAAGGATACCTAGATTGACCACAGAGGAATGTTGAAGTAATTGTAAGCATTGCCACAATGACCTCCCAAGGATACGATGCGCACAGTCTTCCATGGTGACCAAAAGCAGTTGAGGCAATACCCATACGAACTCCTGAAATAACAATAATGATTTACAATAATAGAGTGAAGAGAAGACCTCATATTTAAAGCGCCCGTATTAACATCAGCTGAGGTTTTTTAAACTACCAGATACCGAAAGAGGTTGAGTTGCATGCCTCTTTTTAACTGAACATAATATCGTCTGTCCCATAGAGGGAAGGTGTAAAAATGGCACATGGTCGGGGCCCTGGAGAAAGAGACTTACAAAAATAACTATTGTCGTTTTTCTTTGTTTTTTGTAACCTTATTGTGATTCAGAATGTTGTTTAGTAAATAGTTCCACAGTTATACTTTAAATAGCAAATAAAAACCTGAACCACCAACATATCGGAATTGTGTTGGAAAAGAATGGCCGGCGTTTATTCCCCCTGCCCCCAACCGAGGAAAATGTTTCTTACAGAAAATACCCTCCCGTAGAAACTACCCCCCGTGAAATATACCTTCCTCAGAAAATACCCCCAGGTACATAGTCCCCCCCTAAAATACCCCCAGGTACATAGCCCCCCCCCCCCCGAAAAATACCCCCGTGGAAAACAAGGCTTTCCAAATTTGAGAATTTTATTTGAGTGTTGTCTTTTTATTTTCCGAAGGGGGAAGGAATTTTGGTACTTGCGAATTATAAGCCACTCACTCAAGTTTACGCTGTGTAAAACTTGAGAACAAACCGTTTTTTTCGTTAGTCTTTTTCAGCTTAGCGTGAGACAAGACAAAGACAAGTGAAAGAGAAGAGTGGAAATCTATAATTTGGGATATATGTTTGCTCATAAGGGGGGAGGGGGTGTCCCTGAAAAAATTAACCCCCCCCCAAGTATAAGTGGGGGACTTCCCAAAGTATGAAAAGCTCTTCTAAATTCCCCAAAGACTTTTCCTAGTTTTTAGAATACCTAAAACCGAATTTTATAAACTAAAAGCATTAAAAAGGGTTCTTAAAATCAAGAACGAACTTTTTTCTTATTGAAAAATAGACCATAGGCCTAGTGAAAATTTCAAAGAAAAAACCTGCAAAAATAATTTATAAAGCCCAACAAAAGATGTTTAAAACTCGTTTAGCCAATCCATAAGCCGTTCCTGACCTGAGGCACTTCGGGTATAAAATTTTACTCTTCTCAAGGTAAAACAGGACGCTCGCACGTAGCCGTAGTGACGGGAATTGCTGCACCAATCTTCAAAAATCAGTGTAGAGGAGAAAAATGTTCTTAACACGTCCTTTTAAGCAGGTTATGAACAAGTTTGGTGCCACGTTTTCCGACTATATCCACGTTCTCCTCCACAGAGTTAACCCAGTTTGCAAGCTTCCTCTATAGGTGTCTCCATCAAGATACCAAAAATTAGTCAGGGTACCCAATATTCCCGATGTTTTTTCTTCCTCGAGGGAAATACAGTGCTGAGGATATAGGTATTGCAGTAACTCCAGCAACTATCTGTAACTACGGAATCGCTGAAGTAGCTGCTGCAGAAAGTAGTCTATAAATGGGATAAACACAGAAAGTCGGTAATGCGTTTCAGGATCCTCTGACGTTTTTGCGTAATTATTTCCTTACGTATGTTTTGGAGGAGCTCATCTAAGCACTCTAATGCTGATTTCTAATCTTGATACAGATCAGTACTTTCAGTAAGAAGTGGATGAAACATAGCTTCACTCCTCTCTCTACCTTACTCTTACGTTCGTCCGTGTGTTTAAGAAAGTATATGAGATCTATTGTTTCTGATTGCAAAGATGTCGACAAATTGTGTGACAGACTAAAAACTTTACTGAAAGTTACAGCTGCAGTTACCATAGCTGCAACAAAACTGTAGCTCTCAATAGCAGATAGCAAAGAACAGCCTTTTGAAGATTCAGAATCTGAATCAGGATGTTCTTGAATTTCCCTCATAGCCGTACAAATAATGGCGAACCTCTCTTCAAACAAAATAATTGCTTTTAAGTGCTCTCATCTAGTCTCACAAAAATTTTTATATCTTATTCTTTTTGTCTCTGTGATAATAGTACTTTCTTGAACAATTTGTTCGAAAATCGCGGAAAGTTTAGGTGAAAATCTGACGGAAAATTACTTCTCTTGAAGTTCATAGACGATTTTTTATACAGGTGTCTTGTACGATTGACACAGGAATGAGTTTAAGCAGAGACTTGCACAGTGAACATAGACTGCGTGGGGAAAATTTCACGGAGCATAGCAACACAGCCTATAAACTGGCCACTCATAAATAAAGCTCTACCCCCTTAAGTATTTTAATTATATCTCGTTCCAACTAAGCTTTGTATCAACCAACCAAGGTCTATTACTGACCACCTGTTTCGCTTTGAAAAAGTCTTTAATTGTTGATTTCGTTTTGAAATAATGGACAACTAACTAACAAACATGGGCGTAGAGTTCTATATAATCAATGAAAACTTATTTTTGTACAGAGTCATTCTGCATCCTGTCATCACCTCAATTATGTCTTGAGAATCTTTGCAGGAGTTTAACTTAAGCAAGACGCAACAAGGTAGACATGTTAATAAGATCCAAAATCTACCCCAGACCAAGGCCATGGGCCAAGTTGGTGCCATCCATTACAAATATTTGAAATCCTTGCAATATTAAGATTTTACCATAGTGCAACGTCCCTATCTTTTCTACTAAAATATATCTCTAAAGAATGAGCAAACACGATAATTTGGGATCCTTGCACGTCCCATCTCAGCCTAGTTTTTCCTTTTGGTCCCAGTGAGTGAAAGAGTTACCAATAGATTTGGTTCTGGTACCGTGGTCTACCTCAAGAGTTACCTCAACATTTCGTTTCGTTCAACCGAATAAGACACGTCCCATCTCAAACTAATTTTTCCTTTTGGTCACACTGAGCGGAAGAGTTACCTATAGATTTAGTTCTGGTACCGAGGTCTACCTCAAGATTTAGTTCTGGTCAACCTAATAAGATATGTACCATGCCAACATAGTTGTTCCTTTTGGTCCTGGTACCATGGTCTACCTCAATAGTTACCTCAAGATTTAGTTCTGGTCAACCTAATAAGACACGTCCCATCTCAACCTAATTTTTCCTTTTGGTAACACTGAGCGAAAGAGTTACCTATAGATTTAGTGCTGGTACCGTGGAGGTACCCAAGGACAAAAAAAGGAGTATGGGTCTGGATGCACTCCGTTTACTTTTTACCATTTAAAAAGTCACTAGAAAATTTCAATTTCCGATTAAAATAGCTATAATAATCTAAATTCCCATCCCTCCTCCTTTTCTTTAAAGTGGCTGGGAATAAAACAAAAATACTTAGTGCACGTTGATTTTGGCTCAAGCCTACAACTGGATCAACAACTGGCCTACAACTGGATACAACTATCTACAACTGGATCAACTTTAGTTTGCCTGCACCCCTGAGGCAAACGGTATGGTGGTGTGTGTCACACAAGAAACTAAAGTCTAAAAATTAAGAAATTATAGAAAATACACAGCAAGTATAATGAGCTTTCTTATAATTTTTTGGAATTTTATGTACATATGTTTATCATACAGAAGTAGATTTGATGAAGTGACAACCCAGTTTTTGAGAAGCGATAATTTTTTCGGCTTTCACAATTATTTTGGCAAAATAGTTGTGAAAGCCGCCACAGAATTGGTGTTTTTTTTTTTTTTCAAAACCTGACGTAGTGGGATTTTCGCAAGTTGGTGTTCCAAAATTGATTTTCAGGATCGACAGGAAGATGTATTGGTAAGAGAGAGCCAAATTACAAATTGGTGAAACACTACCCAGATGATTTTTTTTAAAGAATACGAATGCAAAGCAAACCTAGGCTGATATACTGAAAGAATACATGGCTTAGAGTTTTGATCATCAAATGTTTACCCTATAGGCTTTAAAAAAAACATGTGAATCTGTGCTTTCTTTAATATTATAGTCAGTGTCACCCAAATTGTAGTACGCGTACCCCCAGAGGCACGAGAAGAGTTCAGTGGGGGGGGCGTACTTTGCATCGCAGTTCCGTGGGAATATGCCAGGAACCGTACAAGGAACATGTTATTGAACTTGAAATTGCATTTCAGATAAAAACTAACAACCAGAAAAATCAATCATGCCGATAAAGGTTACAAATAAATGTTATTTGCAGGCCTAACATAACCTTATTTTGATCTTATGTATAATCTTATTTCAGTTTTTTTGCTGTACCAAAAACATGATACATCTTGATTGTTATAAGAGGCGAATCTGCAGCATTTTTATTTGAGAGGGGGGAGAGGGATACATGTCCGAATAGCCAAGGGGCATGGGATATATAAAACAAACACAAAGCAGAAACAATAAGGATTTTTTTTACCTCAAAGACAGAGGAATTCAATTCAGTGGATATTTTGAACAAGGACAGACCTCAAAGACAGAAATTTACCTCAAAGACAGAAATTCAACGTTTAGCGTCACAGTTGCACCCAAAGGTTGTATCTGAAGCTTAACATATAACACAATTTGACGTAAAGCGTCACTGTTGCACCCAAAGGTCGTAACGTGTAACGAAATTTAACATATGACGTCGCTGTTGCACCCAAAAGTTGTACCTGAAGTGTAACGCATAACGCAATTTAACGTATAGCGTCGCTATCGCATCCAAAGGTCGTATTTGAAATGTAACGTATAATGAAATATAACGAATAACTTCGCAGTCCCACCCAAAAGTTGTATCTGAAGTTTAGCATATGACAAAATTTAACATATAACGTCATGTCGCACCCGAACGTGGCATCTGAAATTTTTCGTTAGCAGGGCAACGTACGATTAATCACATTTTGATTCGATCTTCCTCATCTACATAGTTCTGTTGGTCATCCATGTAATAACAGCCAAACGCACGATTTTGGCAATTATCTCAGAAACTTGAAGCTGTCACATACGGCCTGAAGCAACAAAACTAAGGACAAGTGCTAATAGTGCGTCTACATTCAACATTTTCTGGAAAACTAGGGGAAAGCTAGCAGTGTAAATTGCTAACGTAGACTGCTACCTGTTTTTGTTCTCCGGTTTTCCGTTCAGTTTTTTGGTCACCAAATGTGTCTTCCCAATTTCAATTATTGAGAAAGTCTCTTCATCTGACTATTTCTAAGAGTTTTTAGAAAGCTGTTTCTATCTTTGTTAGCAAACCCGATTCCTTCCTTTTCAAATTTATATTTAGATAAAGCTCCCAGAAAATGGAACAATCCATCTTCACTTCCTTTTTTTGCCCATTTATTGGCGTCTTTTTGTGGCAAATACAGAAACAGGAACGGTAGCAGCGGTCTACACTAGCTACCCAGATCAAGAGCGTATCCTGGGTTTTTATTCGGAAGGGAGGGGGGTTCCGAAAAAAGATTTATAAAACACATAAAAAAAATTATAAGCATTTTTGTTACTCTTTTACATGTAAGACAACAATTTTTTTGGGGGGGAGGGGTCTAACCCGGTAATCCCCCTGAATGCTGTCTTGACCCAGGTTTCCAGAAAAACTTGATATTAGATAACGAAGCGTTGCCTAGGTCAGCTCTTTTAAACTAATCAAAAACTTACGCTCTATATTAATAAATCTATTTTTAAATTCCATAATGACACATGTAAGACATCTCTAGAACAACTGATAAAACATATCTTAGATCATCTTATTGCCAGTTCAGTGACCAAAAGAATAAAAAACAAAATGAGAAGGTCAATTCACTTTCAACCATATGTAAATTGATCCATATCCTACCTCATTTTAAACGTGCCATATTCGGAAGGAATTAATTTATTGCCTATCAAAAACGAATACATTAAAATGATTAAGGGTAAGGGTATTACATCTTTTATTCATTAAACTACAGGAGAGTACCCAGGTCAACATTTCTTGAAAAAAATTCTTGAGGGGGGGGGGGCAAAGTTGGAAAAAAATTTCAAATCAAGCAAAAATGACAGTGAAAAATGAGTCATATATTACCGTAAAAGTAAAGGTATAGTGAAAAAAGAAATCACCAATGCAACAGCAGAAACGCACACCACAGGAACCGAACACACAAATTATAAACTATAAAAAATCATAAATATTAAATACTAAATAATAATATATAATAAATAATATATAAAATATAATAAATAATGAGCAATAGATAGTATATAAAAAAAGACAGAAGGAGAAAGGAAGACTGTTTTCCTACTTTAGTAATTAATATAGATAAGTACTTGAACGAGGTCTTAAACCTATTCATCCATCCAATTACATAGGTCAAACAGCAAATATGGTCAAAAAGGTATATTAAAGAAAACAGGCCCGTTTTTCTGGATGCTTAAATTATGCAGGCTTATCTTAGTTTTGTCAAGATTTTTGAAAGAATTAAATTTCAGCTGGAGGGGGGAGGCAAACTGTGATCCGGGAGGAGGCATTTGCCCCTATCCCATAGCAAATTACGTCCCTGGTCAACATATTGAAGATAGTAGGACCCACTTTGGTGAAGGGGAAGCCAAGCTAGGAAAAAGGCCTAATTGTAATAACCAATAGACTGCCAAAAATACTAGGACTATTTTTACTATAACCAGTCTATCATTCACAGGGTCCGATTACGATCAAAAGTAGTGGGCGCTAATTATCGACAATTTATGGGAGGGGCCAAAAGGTAGCTTTTAAATTTAGGAAGGGGTAAACATTTTGTTTTTTCATTTTTTTTCCCCAAGAAAAATACAAAAAAAACTGTCAATGGAAATGCAAACAAAAAAAGGGTATTTTACAATAATGTAGGAGGCCCATTCCCCCTCCCTATCAAAGCCACTTGCCATAGTTGGTTTGGCTACAAATTCTAGGCTTTTTTCTTATTAATTACAAACATATCAAAGCGCATTGTAAAAATCAGGCACGTACACAATTATTTTTTTTGGGGGGGGGAGCAATAATAGAAAAAATTAAAAACGGGTGAGCCAATAACGAAAATTAATTATATTTCCTGATTTTAATAAGAGCCGCCCAGAGACTACAGAAAATTGTGCGTCCCTGGGGGACCCAAACCCTCCCCCTCCCCCTGCGTACGCTTCCGGTCATAAAGGTGCAGAAGTATACGTATTTATATGAGAATATACTAAAACGTTTGTGAACATATTTTTTTCATAAGATAAGCCGTAAGCAAAGTTATTCAGTACTATTTCTTTAATCCAACAGTTTTACCAAAATCCTGAAAAATCTTGCTAATTACAATATTTCAAGCACAGATCCTATTTTTTGCAGAACTATTTAACACGACCATATAGTTTTATTACTTGAAAGGAAAGATCCGATACTTCGCTACGGCACCTAAATCACCCCTTGAAGTGTTTGAGGTCTCCCCTCTCGTTCTAAGAGAAACCCTGGTAGCGTGGCGTAACCCTTTCATGATTTTTCCAACAAAAACCCTGCTCGCCAACACCACTCCAGGGTGAAGAGTGGCGTCCTTCGATAAAATTATAGCCTAGTGAAAAAGACAGCACTGCACTGGACTATTATATTAACGGATAACGGATAATTCTTCTACGTTTTGTTTGTTTCGATAGCCTAGTGAAAAAAGACGGCACTGCACTGGGCTATTATATTAGCAGATAATTCTTAACGGATTATCGGATAATTCTTCTACGTTTCGTTTGTTTCGGTAGCCTAGTGAAAAAGCATAGCGTAGTGAAAAAGACAGCATTGTACTGGACTATTATATTAACGGATTATCGGATAATTCTTAACGGATTATCGGATAATTCTTCTACGTTTCGTTTGTTTCGGTAGCCTAGTGAAAAAGCCTTGTGAAATAGCGTAGTGAAAAAGACAGCATTGTACTGGACTATTATATTAACGGATTATCGGATAATTCTTCTACGTTTCGTTTGTTTCGGTAGCCTAGTGAAAAAGACATCACTGCACTGGACACTAACGGAAAATTTTTCTACTTTTTTTTGTTTCGGAAGGCATCTTTACGCTGAATAACCTTTTCCTTGTTATTACATTTATCGTAGGTTACCTCCCCATTGCCCTATGACACTTGCGGGCATGAATATACAATGAATCGGAGGTAACAGCCTTGAGATTTTGGGACATCGACCCTTCTTGATAGGAGCTTATCGCAAGGTCCGTAAAACTAGGCAGTGACCAAGATAGGCCCGGATTTCCATAAAGCCTTAATGCAAATGAAGATCCAAGGGTTCCTTGCTGACCATTTCCGGCTTAAGCACTTGGTGTACACTTCAGAAGCAGTTTCCAGCTCCTGACCTACACTGGTTGGACAAATTACTTTCTTTGGGTCATAACAGTTTTGATAATTTATATAATCAGTTATGGTCAGAACCCCAGGAAAATTTTCACTTTATTTGCATAATTTACGTCAAATTCCATCCATGCATAGCTGATTAACGCTACGTTGACAAAGCTGATGCAGAGCCTATCTAACAGCCTTTAGGCTCACGCATCCAAAGCCGGGATCAGTGGCATTTCAATGTTTCCCCGGAGAGTTGTTTTTGCCTTTTTGAATAAACAACAAGAGCTAAGAGCTTATATGGCACGTGTAACGAGGCCGGAAGAGCCAAGAGCTCACATGGTATGAGCTCTAGCAAAATTCTAAGAATCAATAGATTGATTTAAAAGGAAAATCAGAGGCTTAATGTCGGTCAGGATTTAAAATAAGAGCTCTGAGTCACGAGGTCCTTCTAAATATCAAAATTCATTAAGATCTGATTACCCAATCGTAAGTTATAAATACCTCAGTTTTTCTAATTTTTCCTCTCCCTTCAGCCCCCCAAATGGTAAAATCGGGAAAAACGACTTTATCAAGACAATTTATGCAGCTTCGTGACACGCCTACCAATTTTCATCGGCCTAGCACGTCCAGAAGCACCAAACTCGCCAAAGCACTGAATCCCACCCCCTAACTCCCCCAAATAGAGCGGATCAAGTATGGTTACGTCAATCACGTATCCAAGACATTTGTTTATTCTACCCACCAAGTTTCATCCCGATTTCTCCACTCTGAGCGTTTTCCAAGATTTCCGGTTTCCCCTCTAACTCCCCCCAATGTCAACTGATCTGTTTGGGATTTAAAATAAGAGCTCTGAGTCATGAGTTCCTTCTAAATATAAAATTTTATTAAGATCCAGTCACCCATTCTTAAGTTAAAAATACCTCAATTTTTACTAATTTTTCCAAATTAACATCCCCCAGCTCCCTCAAAGAGAACGGATCTGTTCCAATTATGTCAATCACGTATCTATAACTTGTGCTTATTCTTCCCATCAAGTTTTATCCCGATCTAACCACTCTCAGCGTTTTCCAAGATTTATATTCCCCCCTCCAGCCCCCTATGTCCCTGGATCCGATTCGAATTAAAATGGAGCATCTGAGACATAAGATCCTTCTGTATATCAAGTTTCATTAAGATCCGATCACCCATTCGTAAGATAAAGCTACCTCAATTTTCAGATTTTCCAAGAATTCTGTTTTCCCCTTCCAACTCCCCCCAATGTCACCGTATCTGGTCGGGATATAAAATGAGAGCTTTAAAGCACATGCTCCTTCTAAATATCACGTTTCATTAAGATCTGATCACCCATTCGTAAGTTACAAATACCTATTTTTTCTAATTTTTCCGAATTACTACCACCCATCCCCACCCCCCAAACTCCGCCAAAGAGAGCGGATCCGGTCCAGTTATTTCAATCACGTATCTAGGACTTTTGCTTGTTTTTCCCACCAAGTTTCATCACGATGCCTCCACTCTAAGTGTTTTCCAATATTTCCGGTCCCCCTCCCCCCAAATGACGCTGGATCCGGTCGAGATTTAAAATAAGAGCTCTAAGACAAGATATCCTTCTAGATATCAAATTTCATTAAGATCCAATCACCCGTTCGCAAGTTAAGAATACCTCATTTTTTCAAATTTTTCCGATTTAACCGTCCCCCCACTCCCTCCCCTCCAGATAGTTGAATCGGATAAACGACAATTTCTAATTTAATCTGATCTGGTTTCTGATACGCCTGCCAAATTTCATCGTCCTATCTTACCTGGAAGTGCCTAAACTAGCAAAACCAGGACAGACAGACAGAACGACAGAATTGTCAATCGCTATATGTCACTTGGTAGATACCGAGTGTCATAAAAAAGCAGGTATTTTCAACTGAAAGTAAGGATCAACATTCAAAATTAAAAGAACAGAAATTATTACGAAATTTTGAGGATACTCTCCCCCTCCCACACAATACCTCGTTCTCCATGCTAACGTTATTTAGAATTTTCAAAAAACCATCTTATTCTAACTTAACAAGCTTGGAGTTTCACTTTTTGTTTTTAAAGGATTGAGATACAAAATCATACTTTAGCGTAAAGAGCGAATTATTTAAGAGGAGGCATCCCCAACATCTCACCACTAAAAATTCCCCCAGAGAAAATCCGCCTCCCGAAAAATGTTTATTTACTTCCCAATAACAAATACTATGTGTAGGCAATGGGCAATAGGCTTTTCTTTTTGAATTAAACATAAAGAAAAGGTTTTTTAAGTGAAAGTAAGGAACAACACTAAAACTTAAAACAAACAAAATTATTCCCTATATTAAAGGGACTGTTCCCCCCTCAACATCTTACTCTTTATACTACTTTTTAAAACATTAAAAACTTTAGCGTAAAGAGAGAGGCGTTGAGGAGAGGACAACTTTTTCATGTACGGAACAATCTCTGTTTGTTTTTAGTTTTAATGTTGCTCCTTACTTTCAATTAAAAAATTGTTTGTTTTTTTATTTAATTTCTGAACGTTTTTCAACTAATGCAGGTTCGACTTTGGCTCAACCTATATGAAAACTTAAAACCAAATTTGCAAATTAATTTTGGAAGATTCATTCCTTACATGAAAGGTTGCCACCTCCTCATTACCTTACTTTTTACGCTAAAGCTGTTAGCACTTACTGTCGAATTTTGGCGTAAAGTCAAGTATTAAGGAGGGGAACAGGTTTGATATATGACGGGGGTAACCCTCTCCCTCACAGAAATCTCCTTCGGTGAAATTTCATCCAGCTTGAAGTAAACCTCCCCCGTAAAATTCCCTCCAGACAGTTCCATCTTCGCTGAGAATCTCTCCTCCATGTAAAATTGCTTGCGGACGATCAGCCTGAAAAAATCTCCTTAGCATTTTTTCATTTGAACTAGACTTTAATTAATAATCGGTTTCTTGATCACTCAAGAAATGCCCCTTTCCGTGGAAATTATTTCCCAGAAATCAAAGCACGCGGAAAATAGTCCCCAGATAATTCCGTCGGAACATTCTCATATGGAAAATTGGCAGAAACCATAATACTTCCGGGTCAGCACTGATGTTTTCAATAATTAGTAGTTGTTATTAAAATATTTATAATATTCAATGCTACTACTACTACTACTAACAACTCATCATAGCACCAAACCACCTGAAACTAACACAGTTACGCACTCTCCTCCTCCATCCCAGTCTATTCAAAGTCTCCCTCTGTAAACCCTCCCACGAAGCTCCAATTTCCTTTAAATATTTCTTTAAGATATCCCCCCACAACAGCCGCGGACAACCTGCATTCCGTTTAGCCCATGATGGATGGCCAAAAAGGACAATCTTTTGTAATCTGTCATCCTTCACCCCCAGAACGTGCCCTAATCATCTCAACCTTTCTCCCATTATAGCACTAGAAAGCGGGCTTTAATGATAAAAACACCGTATTTCTACCTGGAACCCTGTCTATTTGCTTCTGTAATCGTAAGTAAAATTCATCTGAATCACTAGTATCTCCGTCAGTCGACTCTACAGCTGCATATACTACTATGACTGATACCCAGAATTTTTTGTCATAAAATGAGTGATTAGTACTCATATTATTAATACCTTCCCAGCCTAAACAAGACTTGGCAGCTTCCTTATCCATCATGACCCAATAAAAGTCAATTCAAAGAAGAGTATGGGTACTGCCTCCTTCCCTAACTGTAAAAGTCTAAAACATACTCCGCGCTATACTAAAAATGGGACTTTATTATAAACATTTCCTTACGTACTTATTACAACATCGAAAATAGAAAAATGAAATGACAGCAAAATCATGTTTCCAACATGCTACTGCCTCCTTCCCTAACTTTAAAAATCTAAAGCCTAATGCATCTGGTGCTTCACTAAAAGCGAATTCTATTACAAGTATTCTCTTTTCCAGTTATTACAGCATTGAAATGAAAATAAATATTAAACTATTCAAATTTTGCTTTTTCAATTTTGTTTATTCAATGGTAATTAAAACATTTAGCTTTTTATAGTATATTATACGCTAAATGCATATTAAATGCATTCAGTACCTTGTAGCAATTAAATGTTTCTCCTGGTACTATAAAATATTACATTCAGATGCCTACTGGTACAGATATTTTAGCCCACTTAACACAGCGCGTGTGGGCGGCTTTAGCAGATAACAAGCAGAACATAATCGATGAAATCAGGTTCCAATCCATGTTTTCAGCTTGTTGGTAAAGTATGTTCGACTAAGAGCGACATGGAGCGTTACAACGTTGAAAGACAGTCGTTTTGACACTCCGTTCTAACATTTCAAAAAAACAAAATTTTAAAAAACAAACATCCAAGGATTAGGAAACTATTTTTGGAACTGGAACTGGAGGAAACGAGAAATTAGTTGAAAAGCTATAGACTGTATTTATTCAGGTAGGATGGATGGGGTATATACACAGGGGGGGAGGGCTCATGATGAGCAAGGAAGGTTGTAAGTATTGCTTAGGTTTAAAAGGTGCTAATAATTGAATTCAAGTTGCCAATTTTATGACTAAAAAGTGCAAGGCATCAGTCATAAAGGCATATGCCCGTGTAGAACCGACAGACAGAGATGGTTACGACTCAAATGAACTATGGTTTTATGAACAAAAAGACAAGATTCCAGGTAGGATCCATACGTAATATTTATTAGGTGGCTCTAATATCCAGGTTAGAGCAAAAAGAGATAACCGGTATCTTAGTTTTGGTGAATTTCCTGTATGAAAACGAAAATGGTAAAGCTAATAGACTGCTACAAATTTGTAGGAATAATAATGTATGTGTAATCAATACAATATTTGAAGACAATATGGCCCATGCGTTAACATGGTAGTCAGATGATTCTTAGACGCCAATTTTATTGACTAACCCAAGCAGTTGCAGTCGCAGCAAGTAGTCATATTCGCAACTATTTGAAGGTATAGACAAAGTAGTTGCAGTCCCAGTCATATTTGTAAGTATTTGAAAAAGGTAAGTAGTTGTAGTCACTGTTACTAGTACTACTATCACAAGGAATCAGATTCTCAGGCAACTGGAATCACAATCGTAGTAAAAAATAGTCGGAGTAGTAATTAGTCGCAATCTTAAGTAATCGCAATAGCGAACAGTCACAGTCTTAGTCGTGAGTAGTCGCAGTCGGAGTCCCAAGTAGTCATAGAAGCTAGCATTCATAGTCATAAGTTGTCAAAGTCACAAGTTCTCGCAGTCAAAGTCACAAGCAGCCGCAATTGCTGTCGCGTGAAGTCACATTAGAAAGTATTTCACAGTCGCAAGCAATCGCGGTTGCAGTATTTGTAGTAGCAGTACTAGTAGTAGTATGCGCAAAGTTTATTTTGGTTCCTCTGAACATGACCAAAAAATTTCAACTTAGTATCCAAATGAATTCCTGATACATTGCTGACACGTCCCCTTGACAACTTGCACGCGCATATTTGATTCTTCTCAAAATTCCCTGGAAGTTTCACCCTTATAGCCTTAGCCTTAGTAGCAGTAGTCGTATTAGTAGTACCAGTAGAAGTATGCACATAGTGTCCTTTGGTTAGTTCAACATACCCTGAAAGTCTCAACTTAATGCCCTAAGCTGTAAACCTGAAATATTTCAGATAAGATTTGTAGACAACCTACATGCAAATAGTGTGTTATGGTTTAGGTGAATGTCCCATCAACATTCAGTAAAAGTTTTAACTTAACACTCTTATCCATAGAAATAGTACTAGCAGTAACAGTAGTAGTAGCAGCAGTTGCAGTACAAATAGTAGTAGTGGTAGCAGTAGTAGTAGTAGCAAAAGTACAACTGCTAGTAGTAGTCGTAGCAGAGGTAGTAGTGTCAGCAGTAGCACTATGCATATAGCGTCTTTTGTTTAGTTCTACAATCCACTCAACATACCCCGAAAGTTTCAACTTAATACCCTAAGCAGTTGCAAAGATATTGCTGATACGCCTTTTTGACAATCTGTATGCACATAATATGCTTTGATTTACTTATACTTTCCCTGTAAGTTTCGCTCTTATTACCTTAGGCTTAGTGGTAGTAGTAGCAGTATTATAGTAATAATTTTATGAACATGGAGACTTCCAGTTAGTTGAACACCCCTCAACATGCCCTGAAAGTTTCAACTTCATTCTCTAAGCTGTTCCTAAGATATTGCTGATATACCTTGTGATACTGCATTAACTTCTATATAGGCCTAATGATTAATGGTAGTTCAAACAGGGAAAAATCCTTTTATTAGACAGTAAAAAAAAAAACAATAAAAAATACTGGATATTCCGATCAAATATATTGTGACCATCATCAGCAGATACACTAAAGTAAAAAAAACCGACGATATCTACAAAAAATACAATTAACTACATATAATTTAGTGCTCTTACGTTTTTCAACGCAGTACTAACAGACTTCTAAGTTTCCGGTTCATTAGCTTTATTTGTATTAACAGGTGGGCAGAGGTCAAAAGCATTAAAAGAGATTTGCCTCCGCTGTTGCATGGAAAAAAATAAGAGCAATAAACTATGTGTAATTAGTTTATTAGGTATAAATTTTGTTTATTTTTATTCATGTCTTTTAGTTTTACTGCTAATAATGAACACTGTATATGTGTTCAAAATATCCAGTTAAATAATTTTATATCTATTCACTGTCAATAAAAAGGTTTCATCCCTATTTTGAACTGTTTTATTTTTGTCCCTGTTGTAAATTGAATTTGAGTCAAATTTACCTGCATTTTTATGGTACTTGGTATTAACCAAGTGACATATAGCAATCGCCAATTTTTTCCCGATTTGACCATTCCGACCGGATCTGATGACATTGGGGGGAGTTGGAGGGGGGAAACCTAAAGTCCCGGTTTTGCTACTTTAGGCACTTCCAGGTAAGCTAGGACGATGAAATTTGGCAAGCGTATCAGGGACCGGACCAGATTAAATTAGAAATAGTCGTTTTCCCGATTTGACAATCTGGAGGTGGGGGAGTGGGGGCCGGTTAATTCGGAAAAAATAGAAAAAATGAAGTATTTTTAACTTATGAGCGGGTGATTGGATCTTAATGAAATTAGATATTTGGAATGATATTGTGTCTCAGAGCTCTTATTTTAGATCCCGACCGGATCTGATGACATTGGGAGGAGCTGGATGGGGGAAAACCTAAAATCTTGGAAAACACTTAGAGTGGAGGGATCGGGATGAAACTTGATGGGAAAAATAAGCGCAAGTCAGATACATGATAGACATAATCGGAACTGATTCGCTCTCTTTGGGGTAGTTGGGGGGGGGGATTAATTCTTAAAAATTTGAAAAAATGAGGTATTTTCAACTTACGAACGGGTGACCGGATCTCAATGAAATTTGATGTTTAGAAGGATATCATGTCTTAGAGCTCTTATTTTAAATCCCGACCGGATCTGGTGACGGGGGCGGGGAGTTGGGAGGGGGAACCTAAAACTTGGAAAACACCTAGAGTGGAGGGATCGGGATGAAACTTGGTGGGAAAAATAAGCACAAGTCCTGGATGCATAATTGACATAACCGGAACAGATCTTCTCTATTTTGGGGAGTTGGGGGGGGGCTAGGGTTAATTCTGAAAAAATAGAAAAAATGAGGTATTTGTAACTTACGAAGGAGTGATCGGATCTCAATGAAATTTGGAAGGATATCGTGTCTCAGAGCTATTATTTTAAATCCAGACTGGATCTGGTGATATTGGGGGGAATCGAGGGGGGCCTAAAATCTTGGAAAACGCTTAGAGTGGAGGGATCGGGATGAAACTTGGTGGGAGAAATAAGCACAAGTCCTAGATACGTGATTGATATAACCGCAACGGATCCGTTCTCTTTGGGGGAGTTGGGGAGGGTTAATTCTGCACAAATTAGAAAAATGAGGTATTTTTAACTTACGAAGGAGTGATCGGATCTTAATGAAATTTGAAGTTTGGAAGTATATCGTGTCTCAGAGCTCTTATTTTTAATCCTGACTGGATCCGGTGACATTGGGGGGAATTGAGGGGGGACCTAAAATTTTGAAAACGCTTAGAGTGGAGGGATCGGGATGAAACTTGGTGGAAAAAGAAGCACAAGTCCTAGATACGTAATTGACATAACCGGGATGGATCCGCTCTCTTTGGGGGAGTGGGGGCGAGGGTTAATTCTGAAAGATTAGAAAAATTAGGTATTTTTAACTTATGAGTTAAGAAGGAAACATGTTTGAGACGGAAACATTATAAGAATACAATATGCATAACAATTGTAGCAAACATATTTTGCATGGAACTCCCTATATTTTACCCCCCCCCCCTTATTGTGTAAATATATAGTCGAAATTATATATTTCCCCTCTATTCTCCCAATACGTCTCTCTTGTTTCATACCTTGTACTTATTAATTGAATTAACTGTTTAAAAGAAGAACCGGAAAACAAGTGATGGGTGACAGAATGCATTGGTTTTATATAACTTGAACTATATATTTGCTTTTTAGGGGAAGGTGGGTTGGCGGTAAAGTATAGGGGGGATCCATGCAAAAGGTGTTAGCTACAGCTATTGTGCGTATTATGAAATGTTTTCTTAACATGTTTCCTTCTCTAGGCTTATACCCCTAAGCTGTAACTATTGCTGACGAAATTGGAATTCCCTAAGAAGCAAAGTCCTGCGGATGTAACTGTTCCAGTCATCTATGCAGTCAGCACAGTTAAGGGAAAATATTTTTACACTGTGACAGTCATCAATGATGAATTTACATTCATGAACTTAGCTATTGACTTTTAATTAGTTCCCATATCCTTTGGGTACAGACAACACGGACCCCAGTTATTGCTCACCTGTTTCAAAGGCCGCCTTTTCAAATGCGCAATTTAAATACGTATTTAAAACGTTTTCCATGAATTTGATAAGCAGGTCATTCAAAGATTCTATGTCAAAAGATAAGGATAAAATTGTAACTGAAATGTATGAAAAAATTTCCTACTTATAAAGAACGGTATCGATAATTCAAAAGGGCAAGGTAATCATTTTTGATATTATTCTAAAGTCAGGTGTTGAATATTTCGATAGCCTTGCAGACTCAAAGGACTGCAGGTACACACACAGGCTCTTGGTTCGTTTTTTAGGGGGGGTGGTAATTAACTTAAAAAACAACGAAAATTGGTTCTACTAGTCTGTGGCCTTTTGAAAGAAAATTACTGGTACTTATGTATTATACCTAACACACTCAAGAAGTGTAGTTACGTTTTAATTAAATGTCTAAGATGCGTGACTGACATAACCGGACCGGATCTGCTCTCTTTGGTGGAGTTGGGGGATGGGGGGTAATTTTGAAAATTGAGGTATTTGTAACTTACGAAAGGGTGACCAGATCTTAATGAAATTTGATATTTAGAAGGATCTTGTGCTTTAAAGCTGTAATTTTAAATTCCGACTAGATCCTGTGACATTGGGGGGAGTTGGAAGAGGAAACCGGAATTCTTGGAAAACGTGAAAATTGGGGGATTTTTATCTTACGAATAGGTGATTGGATCTTAATGAAATTTGATATTTAGAAGGATTTCATGTCTCAGAGCTCTTATTTCAAATCCCGACAAGATCTTTTGACATTGGGGGGAGTTGGAGGCTGAAATCTTGGAAAAAACTTGGAGTCGAGGAATTGAGATGAAGCTTGGTGGATAAAATAAGGAAATATCCTTGATACGTGATTGACGGAACCGTACTGGATTTGCTCTCTTTGGGGGAGTTGGGGGGAGGGGTTCAGTGATTTGGCGAGTTTGGTGCTTCTAGACGTGCTAGGACGATGAAAATTGGTAGGCGTGTCAGGGAGCTGCACAAATTGACTTGATAAAGTCGTTTTCCCAGATTTGACTATCTGGTGGGCTAAAGGGAGAGGAAAAAATAGGTATTTATAAGTTACGAGTGGGTGATCGGATCTTAATGAATTTTGATATTTAGAAGAACCTCGTGACCCAGAGCTCTTATTTTAAGCCCGAGTGGTATTAAGCGTCTTATTTTCCTTTTAAATCAATCTATTGATTCGTAGAATTTTGTTAGAGCTCATACCATAAGATCTCTTGGCTCTTAGCTCTTCTTGCATCGTCACAAGTGCCATATGAGCTCTTAGCTCTTGTTACTCAAAGCTAAGTTCTTGAATAAAATTTTAATTATTTCCCTAAAAGTTTTCTTTAAACCCCGGTCCCTAAAAATCAAAGGGATATTATTGAACAAGATATAATGGCTCGGAAAATTAAAAATGTGTGCTGATAGAGCTGACATGAAATCTTCAGGTTTAGAATTTTGCTTTGAGGCCAAGGAAAAGAATCTTGATGATTGCAGTAATCTCATTTTTAAATTCTAGTTAGTACATCCCACATTCTTTGATCTAAGGCTTTGACATTATGTCAATGAATACAAATTTTGATCCGATAGAGTCAAATACAAAATTTGTATTAGCCTACAAATAACCTCCCCCAATAATGTGGGGGGAAACTATTATATAACCCCTGCCCCTTGAGTATCCAGATATGGACCCCTCTTGTCCCCCACTAAAGATGCTGGAAGTTCACCCCTATACAAATATCAGCAGAAGTTCTTCTTGAAAAAAAGTAAGAAATTTGAACTTAATTATTGGTAAAACAGATCTGAAAGTCTACGTAATTACGAATTTAATAGGGTTGCTCTCTCACTTTTTTCCATTAAGAAACAATTTTTTGAACAGGTGAATGGTTTACCTATGAGGCTTCCTTAAGTTCATTATGAGCAAATATTTTTGTTGAAAAGATTATATTGCTCATACGCCCTAATGACAATCAGCATGCACAGATCAAGTTTTGTTAGTTCAAAATATGCCTCAGCATGTCAGGGAAGATTCAGTTTAATCCTCTAAGCCAGTGGTTCACAGCTGGGGTTTGATTAATCAGCCTTGCGGATAAGGTAGAGTTCAAAACAAATACGCCCTCATCACCTCTGAATTGAATATCTTAGTAAACAGAAGGAGTGGATGGTATAATATGTGTTACTTAAAAGTACTAGTTTCTTAATCTTCTCTTGGCTGGCAAGTAAGATAACATTCAGTAATTAACAGCAAAACTTTATATTGTGTATTTAAGTTAAAAACTATTACCTAGCTTTATAACAATTCAAACATTTATTGATTGGATGCAGGTGGTAACGCAACATCGTTTTGTTAATCTATGTTGCCACAAATTCTTCCGCCCAGTTATCAATGTTCGACTGTTGTGGCAGAAATTCAAGCCAAAAAAGAAAGTTGCCACACGAATATGCACAATATAGATTCACGTATATAATGGAACATGATAGGAGTCATTATCCTAACTACATGATTTGCAATACCAAATTCTTCATAGAATTCAAATTCTAAAATTCAAAAATTCTAGTCTACTGATGGGAGAACCAAAGAATACTTTCTTAGGCTGCATGAAGACAGAATACAGAAGAACCCAGTGCTCTGTGATACCAAAGTAAAGAGATCAAGATTAAGAGATCAACTTTCATCCCTTACATAGTTGACATAGTCAATCAGTGAATCTCTCCCCCACCCTCATACTCTCTTTTTACCTTATAATTTAATGTTAATTTTGCAAATTTGGAACTTTTACTTTTTTTTTGTTGTATAACTAAATTGTTTCTGTTTTAATTATTTTATTCTCTTTTAAATTTTACAAATTTTCATCGTTTTGACATTTTGCTGATTCATCATTGAACTATTAATTTTATGAGCTTTAATGGTTTGACATTTTTATGCATTCGTCATTGACCCTTATATAATTTTTTCCTTGTTGTTTCTTCTTGGTTCTTTTTTGTTTATTGACGCTGTAAATTCGGCCCATTTGGGCTTGTGATAGCTGTTTTTCACCAATAAATCATATTTGTCTCTCATCAAAATTCAATGAAAAGGCTACTCTGCCTATTCCCAGCATTGTCTCCATCAATAAACCAATCCTCATAGCAATGTTGAAGCAGATTTTCTAACAACAAAGCAGTGCGAACCACACACCATTGGTGAAAGACTCATAAAAGCAGCTTTGTAAGAGGGACAAATTTCATACTTGGAAGAGTAGCTGAATTTAAGTTATCTTAACTTCTTCTTTCAATTTATATTATCAGCAACAGGATAGAAGACACAAGCAATAAAATGTTGGCTCAAGTAGGCCTAGTTTCAAAACTATCTATCTACTTTCAAAACTGGCGAAAACTATCTACTTTCAAAACTATCTACTCTATTCAAAAACTATCTACTATCTACTTACAAAAACCATCTACTTTCAAAACTGGCGAAATTCAGTGTTCAATTTGACAAGACAACAGACATTCAGGGCTGTATCTAGGTTTTTTAAGGGAGGCGGGGTACAAAAAACTTTAAAAAACGCAGCAAAATCTTCTTGTATTCATTTTTGTCATGTTTTACAAGTCAGACAAACATTTCAGGGTAAGGGGGTTCAAGCCCTCCAACCCCCATCCCCCGCCATGGATATGGCGTTGCTGATGTTTCTAATCTATGCCAGCTTACAATATTCATGCACTATGTCAAAGACAGCATGATGAAGAATGAACTTTCACTTTTATGCCTCTTACAACAACAACTAAGGCAGCGGATATGAAGAAACTCATGGATGACTTCTTCAAAGACAACAATGTTACATTGGATATAGTTTCAGTGGTCAGTGGAAAGAGCTTGAAAGTGGTCAGTGGAAAGAGCTTCAGCGAAAGATCTTTCAAACCAAAGATTTTCATGGGAAGAAAATCTGGTTTTGCTGCACAGATCAATTTACGCACAGATCAATTTACGCACTGTATTCTGCACAGGCATGAAAAGGCGATCAAAGTAGCCTATGCCTCCAAAAGTGACAAAAGCATTAAAAACTACAGTGGAGTTTGTGAACATTAACGAAAAAGAAATTTCTTCTCAATTTGACGTACTTCAATACCATTCTAACATTTGGTGAATATCCCAAGGACATGTGCTGAGTTGTGTTTTTGGCATACATGTGGAACTACTCCTATTTTCGCATGAGTAGCAGCATTCTTATGAAGAGTCGACATCAACAATAAAAAAAAAAATTAAAGCCTTTTCAAAAAAGCTACCTTTATGTGAGCAAAGACCAAAAGAAAATTCATTCACAAACTTTCCCTGCTAGATAAACGAAGATGGCAAAACCTTTCTTCTGCTTTTTCAGGCATTAAAAATTAAAATTTTGGCAACATACTTAAATTTATTTGAATGCATGTGTTTTTGTCCATTGACGAGAGATGGTCGAGATCTTAAAAGGGAATCCGGGTTCGAGGCTATATTGTCACTTTTCGTAGCACTTAATTTTTGGGTGGAGGGTCGCTAGCCCAACCGACCCAAGGCCTGGGATCTGATTAAAACTAGGTTAAACCTGAATACTAAGATTCCTGAGGTGGGCTCCACCAGCCACAAGAGGTTGCAGCCGTCCTGATCGGAGTGCTTAATTAGGGGAGAAACCCCATATCCAGAGGCACGTAGTCAGCAGACAGAGTCTGCCTCATTCCAGACGAACTCCATTCACCTCCAACCATCAGACAGAAAATCGGAAAGAAAACCCGTCGCTGCAGATATTGGAATATTAAAGGAACCAGATACTCGCCAGAAGTACAGTATCGATATATCAAATCGCTTCGAGCCCCTTGGCTCACTTAATAGCAGCAAAGATCTCTGGAAGCATTTTAAATTGCAGACCAGCGAAGCGGCACAACTAGTGCTTGGTAAGAAGAGTTACCCAAAGAAATCGTGGCTAACTAATGGAACACGGCAAGTCATAGAGCAAAGACAGAAGGCAAGACTTCTTGGGGACGTGACTACATATCGAAGGCTCAATGGAGTGCTGATCGTTTCTCCACGCCCTGTTCTCTACAATCCGGCAAACGGAGATGATTCCCGAGGATTGGCAGAAGGGTATCATCATCCCCTTATGGAAGAGGAAAGGCTCAAGAAGCGATTGCTCAAACTACCGGGGAATAAACCTACTGTCAGTCCCTGGTAAACTGTTTTCAATGGTCCTGCTGGATCCATGTCAGAATACGATTCGAAAAATCCGGCGACTGGAGCAAGTTGTTTTTATGTCGGATCGTTCCGACAGAAAGCATTTATTGCCTTCGTCGACTTCCGTGCTGCATTTGACTCAGTCGATCAAAAGCTCTTTGGCAGATTCTAGAGTAGACTAGCCTGCCCGAGAAATATTGCAGACTTCTCAAGGCACTGCACTATGGGACGGAGAGCTGTGTGCAAGTAAATGGTCGGTGCAGCCTGTTCTTTCAAATCGCGACAGGGGCACGCCAAGGATGTGCAGTGGCCCCCGAGCTCTTCAATGTGATCGTAGATTACATTATGACAAAAACCACTTCACGTCTCAACTTTGGGCTTAAATTCGGAGATCGTGCCATCACAGGCGTTGATTTTGCCGACGACTTGGCCAATCTGGCGGACTCCATGGAGCAGCTGCTGGAAGCGTTCCGAATTCTTTCTACGAGAAGACTCAGCCAAAGTAGGACTGCATATATACTGGAACAAAACTAAAATTATGGCCATAGACCAGTCTTCTCATACTGTTAACTCTCCAGTTAGCCTGGGCAGCACCACTGGCATCGAGGTTGTTCATGACTTCACCTACCTGGGCTCCATAATTTCTTCAAATGGCTTGCTTCTCCCCGAGCTGCAAGCAAGATTATCTAAAGCGTCTTCTGTCATGGGCACACTGAATTGTTACCTCTGGCGAAAACCGAACATCAGTCGTACTACGAAACTGCGGATCTTCAACACTCTAGTCGGCTCTGTTATGCTTTACGGAGCTGAGACATGGCAAGCATCAGCTGCAACCCTCAAGAAAATCGACGAATTTCATGCGAAGAGCCTGACGAGGATCGAGGGCCTACAATGGTCCGACTTCGTCAGCAATGAGAAGCTTCTGCAGCTCACAAAGCAGTCTTAATTTTCAACTCAAGCAGCCGAGCGAACCTAACGATGGTTCAGGCACCTGCTTCGAATGCCACCACGTCTACCTGCAAAGACGATCTACGACTTCGACCCTATCAAAGTTGGTTGGAAGCAACCTCGTGGGCGACCGAAGAAACGTTGGTCCGACAGCCTGTCCAAGTTCTTGACGATGGCAAATATCAGACAGGGCAAAGAGCAAATACTCACCATGGACCGAAGTGGATGGAGGAGGCAGACGCCACTTTCTACGCCTAGCAGTGCCCGACAGGAGACTTAAGTCAAGATAAGTAAGTCATGTGTCTTAAGTTTACTCCAAACAATAACATAGATATTTTCAAAATATTAAATAGTAGTTTTAAACTGTGCAAAGTTAATGCAAAATTAAGCAAAATTAATGTTTTTTATTTTGCCAATTTTATAACTCAAAAGATATGTGAGGAAAAAATCTGAAACTTTTCAAACAAACTAACAACACAGCCTACAAAAAGTCTACACAATTTGATCTAGGTTAGAAAAGGTTGGGTTGTGGGCTGTATTTATCTGATTATTATTATATGTTATATTATTATTTACCAATCTTTAACTTATCTTAATTTCTAAAGATTCATTGCTTCACTTTACTTGTGCCTCCCCCCCCCCTGATACGGATCAATACGTAGTCTACTTTACATTCTATAATTTATTTTACAATCGCAAAACTTATTTCTTTTTCATTTTATTAGCATTTGTTTTTTTATGATGGGTAGTATTTCCAATTTGTTTATGTAAAATATAATGGCAATACATAGATTGGTTTGTATACTCATCCATTAGGGGGGGGGGGAGAGAGAAGCAATACACCTTTACAAATGAGATAATCAAACATCTATGATTGTTTTAAAGAATTGTAGGTTTTAGCATTTTTTCGAGGATTCCTTTAAAGTGATCCTATGGTTTAAACTAATAGCTTGCTGTACTTGAATAGACTAGGATATACAGGCATCTTTGAATAAGTTTAACTGTTAGAAAAAGGAGTTTTCCAAGACTCTAGTCACTTAATCCAGTATCAGTCTGGAAGTATCATTCTTCTGGAGGCAACATATTAATAAAATTAAAATAGTGGTAATAGGCTCCTTATTTTATGATCCTTTTCAATACAATAGTTAAACTGACAATAAAACATTAACAAATTTGCAAAAATATTCAAAAGTTAATTGAAAAAACTATTAAATAAAAATTATTTTGAAAAAAAAACTATAGAACAATCTGCAATTTTTTGCTTACCTTTTCTGTTGACTATCAATTTGTTGCTGTAAGGTTTATCATATAAAATTCCACCTTCACTACAGGTGTCAGTAAAATGCTCAGATTTTAGGATAATACACATAAGTTCCATTATTTGTGGAATTAAATCATTAAAAATCATTGCATCTTTTGAATAATTGATTTACAAACGAATGGTATCAATTAAACCACTTTTTAAACTCAATTACATGTTCTTCTTTTGTGTGTTGAAAAACATAAGTTATCTTTTGGGACCTCTTTAACAGCTCAAAATACAATTTTCCTGGAAAGCAATTATTATACCTTAAATTGCAGCTTGGAGTGATATCAGGATTTTCCATCCTTGTGATGCTCCAGTGATGAAAAACGTTTGGTGTAGATGGTGGTTGTTGATCTAGACTCTTGTGGAGGACTCTGCAGCTTCCCAATTGTAAAGGAACTCCTGGCAGAGCCATTCCCTATCAAGGTGGGACTTGAACGTATTGGTTCAAGTTGCAGAAACTTTTTCCTCAGACGGTTGATTCCACAAATTGATGACTCTTTGGCTGAAGAAATGACTTCTATGTCTACTCGTGGAATACTGCATGGGGAGCTTCATTGTATGTCCTCTAGTACCAGAATACAAGGGCTGTGCAAAGAGACTGGGAAGGGTGTTTTTAGAAAGGATTTTTTTGGTTAAAATCATACCACATCTTTCCTTTGGTATGTTTAGAAAGAGAATTAAAAACATCAAGTAATGTATTCACTTTCTTCTTTGCTAAATTATACAATAAAGAAAAAATTTACCCATTAAATAAAGTAAGAGTCTAATTGTTTATTGTTTTCTTGTATTTTTTATGTATCAATTTATTACTCCTAATCACTATGCTGTAGCAATATACAGTTCTGGAAATTACTACAAATATCCTTAAACAGCCTGAAACTTACTTACTTACTACTTACTGCTATCATTACTTCTTACTAACTTCTTACAACTTACTTCGTTCTATCATTCTTAAATACAGACTACAAAAATTTGCCTACACCCCTATAGACAAATATATACCCCAAATCATAAATACACATTGAATATAAATGGTGTTACTCTTCCCTAATTATTACTTTAACAGTAAACAAGCAGCAGGAAGATAGGAGCTGCACTATTGATTTTATTGGGCTATATATTGGCTATATATTGGGCTATATACTTATATTGGCTATATATTGGGTTATATACTTATATTGGGTTATATACTAATATTGGCTATATATATTGGGCTTATTATATTGGCTATATATTGGGCTATATATTTGTTTATTAAAGGGGGAAGTGTCGAAATTTAGTGTCCTGTGTTAAGGATTAATTTATGTATTCTATAATATTTTTAAAGTAATTGACAGAATTTTATAGTTCTTACAAAAAAGTTGGAGTACTAAACTGTTACCATCTATTCCATGTTAAAGATTAGGAGCCCTGCTGATAATGTTTAGGTATGATAGTGGTAACAGTCTAGAAAAGCAGGTTTCTGGAGGATATACTGGAACAAAAATAGAGATATTTTTATGCTCATTTTTATGCTTTGTTCATAATTTTGACAATTCCTCCCTGCCCCCTCAAAAGGTCTCACACGGCTCCAGGCTGTATAAAAAAAAAATAACCCAAAAAATAAAGAAATTCTTACTTTATTATTTGCAGCAAGTATCAATGAAGAAATAAAATTTTCTTGTTTTTCCAGATTTTTGTCTATTTATAAATAAGTTTTTATTAATGATTATGTTAGTTTTATTTCTTACTTTATGCTTCACTAATTCTTACTTCACATTATACAGAGTAATTATACCTGGACCTATATTATACTTTACCCCAACCCCTACCCTAGTGCACAAATATATAGCTCAAGTTATATACTTCCCATACATTCTGCCAATATGTCTCTCTTGTTTCAGTCTGTGTACCTGTACATTGAATCAACAGTGATGACACAGGAATCAAAGAAACTAGAGCAATGGGTGGCAGAATGCAAGAAAAATTATACAGCTTGGGCTATATATTTGCAAATTAAGGAAGGGGGTAAAGTATAGTGGAACTGCAATAAAAATGCAATGGCTACAATTATTCTACATAATTATGAAGAAATAATTGTTTTAATGAAATATTTCCTGGTATAGGTAAATATTTCGATGACCATATTGGTGATTTATTATTAAAGTGAACATACCACTCAATGCCTGTTTATGCTCTTTAAGAATATAATACCTGCTTTTCTTGCAAATTCAAATTTAAGCCCTTTTTGGATGCTTGAAATGATAAAAAAAATTCCTAGTTTTGGGGTATAAAAAAGCTTAAAACGTTGGTTTCAAACTAATTATAAGATTACAAATCCATTTTTATCACAATTAAGCTGAATATTTAATATTAAGTCCATATATTAAATTAAGTCCAGAATCCTTGAAATATGCATGTCCTACTTAAAATTACTAGGCATTTGTGACACCAAGGAGTTCAACATGTTCCACTGACATTTTGGGTGGGATGGGGTCTAGAAAAACAGAGTAAGTTTTCAAAAATTTTAAGAAGCTTATTGTCATTATATTTGACTTGGTGGAGTTTACTTTCATATGTAAGTTCTTAGCTTTATTCAAAACATGGGTAGGATGTTGAGGGTGTCACTTTTGATGTTTCTATGACATACTTCAAGGTCAACTACATATCACAAGGTCATCTTCAGCAGGTCATCTACATATTAATACCTTTGAGGGAATCTGTTATCAATTTCATTAATCAATATAACATATATGAGTAGTCCTAACAAGATTCCTTGAGGAATTCTACACTAAGTAGGGAGGGGTTCAGAGAGAACTTTTTTTCTTTTACAACTTGGGATCTCTTTGAAAGAAAGTAAATACAAAATTTACTAAAAGATGATCTACTTCAAAATTATTCAGTGATAAATGAATTAGGATGTTGTGATCAACCAAATCAAGTGCTTAAAAATATGAGTGGCAGTACCTCAGATAATGGATAAATCTAGCATCAAATCAGTAAAACTTTGATTTAAAAAAAATCTTTTAAATGTTTTTCAAGTCAAATATTATTTGAAATAGTAATTATCATGAAAAGAGAAATCACCAATGCAACTGCACAAACACAGAAAAAAAAGAGAGACAGAAGGAGAAAAGGAAGACTGTTTTCCTAAATTAGTGATTAATATAGACCAGCACTTGAATGAGGCTTTAACCCTACTCATCTATACAATCACATAGGTCAAACAGCATAGCCACACACAATCAACCATAAAGAATAATCCATGGACAGGCAGTCATGTCATCAATAAGTATAAGTTGTCATTTACCAAACAATAGAAAAAATAATATAGACAAATAATTCAGAGGCAACACCCAACATAAGGGCTCATCAGGAGAATACACTGGCCTATATAGGGTTTCGCCACTCTAAATTCTCTACCCAGCACAGTGTTGTGGCTACCACAGAATATCCATGACATCCCTGCGTCAGGTATCACCCCCAAAATACATGCCTATGAAAAAAAAACAGCAAATGTAAAACAACCAAGTAAAACCAAAACAAGCTTATCCTGTTAATATATCCCTCCCTTTAGCAACAATAGGTAAACTAAATATTATAAATTTTACCAAATCACAAATATTAACACATTGCAAAAAACCTGAATGAACTAAACAATTATAGAATTCATCTTTACCATGTGGCTAATTTTTAAGAAAATCCGCTCAGTTAGAAACACAATTCAAAATAAATGGCACTGTGACAACATTTCTCGAACCTCCGAAATTAGTTGAAAATTTCTTTAAGTATTTCTAGATAATTCTTTTGATATTTATTTAAAAGTTCGCTATAATGAAAACTAAATTTTTTAAATTGCCAAGTTAATTTATTTGCAGAAAAACCTCTTGATATCAATTTTTGGCTTAAGATTTTACATCTATTTTTAAAATCAATATAATTACTACAAATCCTTGCATAACGAAGTAACTGTGAGAAAAATGCTCAATATGTGATATTTGAGTGTATATTACTTTCAGGGAATGGGAAACTAATCACTTCAAAATCAAAATCATCCGTTTTATTATACATTTTAAAACTTAATTTATTATTATCACAAATATTAATATTTAAATCTAAGAAATGATCTTCATGACCAGTGCCATGACTAGGCTCAAGAATAAGCTCTGATGGATATATATTTTTAGAAATATCAATGAAATCCTTACAATTTAAGACCAAAATATCATCTAAATATCTTTTATTATTTGACAAAGCATGTTTAAAATTAATTGGATTATTCTTATCCATCATATATTTATATTCTAGTTGCCTTAAAAACAAGTCAGCTATAAATGGGCTGGCATTCCCCCCCATGGGAATTCCCATAATTTGCTTGTACAAATCACCCCCAAATCTTATATAAGTATTGTTTAAAACAAATTCCAATAACTCAAAAATCATATCCAAGCTGTAACATCTCAAACTAACTGTAGTATTAAAGCAGTTTGTCCATATAGCTTTTTTATTATAAATGTCTATTTTTAAGAACCTTATAAAATCATCAGTTAAAGGGGATAAGGAAATGGCTTACTCAAGAAAATGTTCAATACATTATATGGTTTATATTTGTTCTTGTCAGATTGCAAAAGGTTCTCAAGCCACATTGGAAGTGAATACAGGATCTATCAAATAAAACCTGTGGTTTTCATGTAGTATTATATTTTTAACATTGTGGGTATGCTTACAGCAAATATTTCAGCATTTGTGTAGACAGCCCTCGGTTAAATGACTTTTTAGTTGAAAATATCCCTTTCTTACCAATATAATATTGAAATCAGTGCCTTAAGAATGAAGTGTTTTAATAACATTTGTAAATTTGTTTGTTAATAAAATGTATGTGTACAATAAAAGTCTTTGTCTTAATATTTTAGATTTTTTGTCCAATGATGAATCTTCAATATATTTCTCTAATGCAATTACCTCAGATAATGGATAAATCTAGTATCAAATCAGTAAAACTATGACTTAAAAAAAAATCTTTTAAATGTTTTTCAAGTCAAATATTATTTGAAATAGTAATTATCCAAATTTTTTATTGATGAGAAAGTCCCTGTAAATTTGACAACTATGCTTTTGACAAAGGAACCTTGAATTTTAATACCAATTGTTTCTCATCTGCTTTCAGTGATCAGTAAACTTTCAACAGTCACCTATATTTTGACAGGCCTTCTGTCTGTCATTGTTGTCTGTCAAAATTTTTGACAAGTTTACTAAAAGATATTCTTAAAAGAAATGAATCTCATGATAGAAGCAAATTGAGCAAAGTTATGAATCTGAAAACAATTTTGTTGTACTTTAAGTAAGCCAAAGATCTATTTTACAAGGTTTCACTTTTATAACACACATATTTTAAAGGTCATCAAAGGTCAGGGCCCTTTAGAGGGAGAAGGAGGGGAGGTAGGTACTTCAAAATACCTTCCCATTATATACTTTACTTTACATACTTTAGTCTGTAGATTCATCCCTGAAAATTTCATTTTCATAACCTAAACCCTTTCTGAGATAGCAAGAAGTTGATTAACTAGAATTTTGGTAAAATTCTAGTAACTAGAATTTTGGTAAAATTCTAGTGAATTGACTTCTTGTTATCTTGGAAAGGGTTTAGGTTAAAAAATTAAACTTTCAGGGATGGGTATAAAGGATAAAGTATGTCACAGGTAAATATTGTAAAATAAGGTAGATTAAGGTAAAACATTGTTTTGTCAAAATTTCAATAGGTACAGACCTGTCATGTAGGCAAATTTCAGGGCCCTCTAGAGGGAGAAGGATTGAAGGTGGGTACTTTAAAATACCTTCCCAGCATATACTTTAGCCTGTAGACCCATCCCTGAAAGTTTCATTTTTCTAACCTAAACCTTTTCCAAGATAGAAAGAAGTCAATTAACTAGAATTTTACCCAAAATTTTTTCTTCTTAATAACCCCTATTCTAAACCTTTACCAAAATTCTTAATCCAATATTAGGCACTGTCTAAACACTGGGAACCTTAATCTAGAGATAAAAGCTTAAGAATATCCTCCCAGAACATAATTTAAAGAGAGTATATTTAGGGGTTTTCACAGAATATATGTACAACCTGGGCTAGGCTATTTATTTGCTCATCAGGCAATTTAAATTTAGTGTCCTGTGTTTAGTAGATCTCCCCATAAGTACTTAAAATATGTGGTTTTATTATCATCCATTCTTGAGATTTCAAAAAGCATAAAATCCAAAATTTACCGAAATGAACATAAAAAAAACAGCCAAAAAATGATGATTTAATCTAGACATGCCTAGAACCTAATTTTTCTATTAAAAGTTGCTCTAAAGTGCAAACATTCTAGAATACTTACTCTTGTAGGTTATGGCCAAGAACAATAGTCCTGAGCGTAGAGCTGGTCTTGGATTTTAATTCTTACGTAAATGCTAATAGAATTATAATCTTGAAAATTTTATAACGTTTTCACTTTTCGAATGTTTTGCTAGAAATTGAACAGTCGCGGCATCAACATTTTTATTTTTACACGTAGACAAAATATAAAACCAAAGATAGGAAGTATTGTCACGGTATTGTCGAGTATAGAAGTATTGTCAAGAAATAAGTCTTTATTCACGGACTTTGTAACTTTAAATTGCCTTCCCAAAAGAAAATGGGACACCATTTGCTTTAGATATTAAAGTTACCTCATCAAAAAGAACTAAATGATCTTGATTTTCAACAATGTGGAGGGTCAAAGCAGAATCAATATCCTCATTAATATTTTAAAATACATCTCAGAGAAATTTTGTGTTCATACCGTCTTTTCTCTGGAAACTGGTGTTTACTCCCATTCTCCTGTTTAAGCCAGGGACAATCGTACTGGTATTACCTATAGTAAATACCCATAAATTTTCAATGTATTAATATTTCTTTATTTTTTCTCAAAGGAGCTTCATGCGGAAAGGATGGTCGAATAAACTTTGGAAGGGACTCAGTCAATTGGAAATCAAAAATTCCGGTGCCCTTTTCTAAAATTTAGCCTGCTTTCCAACGAATTGGTACCAAATAAGCTGTTGCAGACTAACATAAATTCTTATTTTATTTTAAGAGCCCTTGTGTTTCAGCAGTTGTTCAGAAAGAATTTTCAGATAAATAGAGAATAAGCTCTAAGGGGAAGACGATGGGAGTGTGGTATATAATCCTCAAGGCCGTATCCAGGACTTTCTTTTAGGGAGGGGGGCTTTGGAACAGCCACGGTCTCCTGAATCAGAATCTAAGTCTGAAAGAGAGGAGCTAGATTTGCAAGCAAATTCTGTTGAAGACAGTCTTAAAGACCGTAAAATAGATTGAATTTTTTGCTCGTATGATCCGGTGTTCAATTAATCAAAGCATTACAAACATCTTTTTTAATTGTATTAGGTGTTTTTTATAAATAGATGAAAACTAACATGTAAATGATGTGAAGAATGTGTCTGAATTTGGCTATTTAAATATGCAACGCTGTTAGGGTAACGTTTCTTTGCTTTAAATGTAGAAAAAAAATGACTTCTATAATTTTACTCCCAAGTGATGGTAAATTTGATTTTTTTTTTTTTTTTTTATTTATTTATTTCCTTTTTCAGAATGGATGTCAAAATCAGGCAGTCTCCAGTTTTCAAGATACTAGGCTCAAGATTACCAAAGGGATAAACTAGACAGTTAATTAAATTTATGAAACTCTAGATGAAGGGGCATTACTTTTTTTAAGCCCAGGAACACCAGTCTCACTAAAAAGTTTCATTAAAAGCTGGAAGTGATGCTTAAAAATGAATCTTCAACTTCTCTTGAAGCTACAGGACAACTCTAAAACACCAATTTTACCTTGTATTTCCTAGTGAGTACCTTATTTTACCAATTTTACTTAGGATTTTTTTTTACGGTGATTTTATAACACTAGTACAGTTTGTTTTTGCTCTCTACTTAGGCAGTACAATTTTGCTGTTTTTGATTAGATAGATTTTATTTATTATGTTATTAACTTAGAGCTGATCACCAGAACATAGTTTGCGCTTTACTGAAAAAAAAACAAAAGCACAAAAACTTTTGAAGTTTTAACAATCGAACTTAGTGTAAATGGAAATTTTATAGAAAAAATGCTGATAAATGCTTTAGAAATGATATTGTGTGTTATAGGGTGATACAGGCCAGCCACAGAGTGTCACTGGATGAGAATTTCTAAAGAGTATCATGATCTGAAAGTTAAATGGTTTGTTATTACCGTTCATATAAAAGATAATCAAACGTCACATCTTATCACATTTTGTCACATTGGGATAATTAAACGTCACATCTTAAATGCAAATAGGTGTTTGCCCTGTTTTTAGAAGGTAATTTATGTATGTTTTAAAAGGTTTAAATTTCACTGGGAAAATTATATAAAATCACCGGTTAAAGAGGATAAGGAAACGACTTACTCAAGAAAATGTTCAATAAGTTATACGGTTTATATTCGTTCTTGTCAGATTGCAAAAGGTTCTCAAGCCGAATCGGAAGTGAATACAGGATCTATCGAATAAAACTGTGGTTTTCATGTAGTATTATATTTTTAACGTTGCGGGCATGCTTACAGCAAATATTTCAGCATTTGTGTAGACAGCCCTCGGTTAAATGACTTTTTAGTTGAAAATATCCCTTTCTTACCAATATAATATTGAAATCAGTGCCTTAAGAATGAAGTGTTTTAATAACATTTGTAAATTTGTTTGTTAATAAAATGTATGTGTACAATAAAAGTCTTTGTCTTAATATTTTAGATTTTTTGTCCCACGATGAATCTTCAATATATTTCTCTAATGCAATTAAGGTATCTTGTAGCCTGCCATAGGTCGGTAATTTTGCATACATATCTTTCATTCCTGTGTTTTTCTGTGTTACTTCCATTTTTTTCATACTCTGTTTTCCCATGCCTCTATCTATATTTTCTTGTTTTTGCTAGAGGAATTATAAAAAGCTGTTTCAAGCCGAAGTAACCTCTTTCGCGCTTTAAAAAGGATTTAGGGGACAAATAAAGAAAAAAACTGGGTTAATAGTGGATCCTCAGAAATTCTTTCAAGGAAACGATAAGGTGAATCTTTGTAATTAAGTTCTAATATGGAATCGGCAACTGGCTGGTGAAATCATTTGCGCTATAAAAGATTTAAAGCCGATGCTAAGAAACACCTCAGTGATTTCAATTGCAAAACTAACCTGTCCTTGTCTAGCTCATGTCAGAAAATTAATAACAATGTAAGGACAAGGAGTGCGTAATAGATTAATAATCAGTAAAATTTTTGGATCCTAGCTTGCGCTGTATGGAATTGGTTGCTAGGACTTTGCATAGGTAAATAATTACTTATGATGTAACATGTGGTAGTTTGCACCGATGAAAAAACAATTGCGCAGAATCTATTTCCAAAAGCATAATATTAGGAATGATTTGCTGGTTCGGCTGTCTAAAGTACTTTTCCAATAGGGAAATCTCTGGTCATACATTTGATTCCTACAGTGGGCAAAATCTTTGATAACTGATTAAAAGTTTATTGAGGAAAAAAATGTCTTAAAAACATTCTAAGAAATAAAATATCTCAAAACAAGAGAAATTCTTAAAGAAAATTGTCTTATAAACTTCTTGAAATACCTTGAAACATCTTGAAAAACGTCTTGAAGAAAATGTCTTATAAACCTCTTGAAATGTCTTGCAGTTGTCTTAAAAATGTCTTGAAGAATGTCTTAATGAAAACATTTGCATAAGCATTACATAATACCGACATTTGCATCATTCTCAGTTACAACCAGATTTATCAACTTGACTAGTGGGCCCTGATGGTTTTTTCTACACCTTTAGGTTTTTTAAACGTTGAAAATAACAATTAAAAAAAATTCTCGAATAGAAAATATTCCCTACTGCGTAGCAACCAACTCCTTATAGTATTACGTAACAAACAGGTGTGTCTAATCAATAATACCAGCTTTTTGAGGAAATCGCCAATAAACTTCCTTGTGATTAACGGTGAAGTAAAAAAGAGTAGCGGCTATGGGCCTGTTTAAATTTGCTAGGGCGTTGCTACTCACATGTTTGATTGAAGAGTATGATATTGAAAGTACGTGATTACTGGCTCTTATCAACACAAGTTGCAACGAGCATCACGATAACGCAAACAGGGAGGAAAGTGAACGCTACAGTTTATTGAGAAGTAAGGGATGAAAAGCCCGAGAAAATACACGTGATCATACGAAGCGTCGCTGCTTGTGTCGTGTTTTTCTCGAATGTACGTGTGTTGTTAGGGTGTGCGTGCTTTTGGAGTCCCACAGGAATTTAACAGACTTTCCTATTTATTTGGATTTGAACGGTGTGTTACTTGGGTGTTTTGAGCAGATTTGACTATCTTTCCTAATGAGAAAAAATAGCGTCAGCCGGCATCACGACGCCAAAGAAAAAATGGCGTTTTGCCGCCGTTTTCCCAAAAAATGAGCTATTCGCCGCCAAAAATAAAACTGCCGTGGTGTCGGGGCAATTAATCGAGACTGCAACATAACCATTTCTATATATCCTGTGAGGTATCATTGAATTTGATCAACGTTGAAATATATTGTTCCGGTTATGGGATCAAAGGCCTCCCTGCCCTTTGTCAATTGACCCAACCACTGTCCTTGGGCATGCTACAACTGTAGATTGAATGCTGCTAAGGGAACATAAATCTTTAAACATTTTATTTCTGAGGATTATCAATGTAAATTTGTTGCTGTTGACAAGGAAACACTTTAAAATTTTGAAAACCAATCTCTCTGGAATATCTTGGGACTAATAGAAAACTATTCATTGTAACATCGCCGAAGAGCCTCGCCATTGATAAACTTCAGCGGGAATTTTAAATCCAAGAAACATGGATGGTGTAAACAGCAGCTGTAGCTACGAAAAAATTAAAGGTTGATATAACTCTGTTATTAAAATTTATGGTAAAATTCTAGTTTGGCTACTTTTGCTGTCCTGGAAATGGGATAGGCTAGAAACTGAACTTACAGGGAAGGATCTAGGGTGATATTTACCTATGTTAGGAACTAAATATGGTTGTTCTATGGCCGTTCAAAGGGGGGGGGCGACAAGGGCAAGCTGCCTTTAGTGCCATGGAGTGCTCAACGGAGTCTTGAGGAATGGTGGGCTTTGACGGCAGTCCATTGTGGTGGATTTGCCTAAAAAGTTTGGTGTGTTGACTAATGGAGAATTGGTGAGACCATTGACTGACTATGAGGACTTGACTAGCTCTGTAGTGGGGGTTCTCAGAGGAGTTGGAGCATGCAAAGCTTGTAAAGGTAGCTAGTCAATGGAATTAGCCTACTTTGACCTCCCTGTTGAGACAAACCCAACATTGAGGTTAGTGTTGCTACCTATGTTTGTGTGGGGGATCTCAAGATGATGACTGGGTATTGTCTCAAGGTCTTGGTATCTATGGCCATCATTCTAGGATGGTAGTGGGATTTTTGGCAGCAATAATAGATTGGGATCTGGCTCTGCAGATGGGAGTTGTTGTGAAGAGATGAGAGCCTGCAAAGCTTGTGACAAATCTTGAGTTGTGGATGAGGACCAAAGTCATGCCATCTGAAAAATAGTGGACATTAGATTACTAATACTGTGGTAGTTGCTGCCCCAGCAACATTTTGGTGGGGCCTGGGAAGCACTCTTTACCCTTCCTGAGGGCCCAAGTGGTGCAAGATGAAGGATTGGCTTGGTCAAAAGAGAGGCAGAAAAGTCCTCAGGTGAGCCAAAGTCTTGCACTGCAACTGCACTAATGTAGCATTGATTTTGCAAGCAATATGCCAACATGCTCCTGAAATCTTGATGTATATTTTCTATGTGTGAATTTGTAGTGAAAAATAGTCATATTGGGGACTAGAGTGGCTCTGTGATTCAAGGATCATGGATTCCACTCTGCAAGACTAAAGGGAGTGAAGGTGAGCTTGCCCTAATAGAGCATGGCTTGAGGTGTGCAATTGCATTGGCCTTGTTTGAGGGAGAATTTGAAACATTCATTAGAATGACCCTGGAGGATGGGTCACTTGGCTCACATTATGAAGATGAACACAGCTAGACATGTGATTCCATGCAAACTGCAGGACACATGGAATGTCTATATTTTGAACACAAATTGCATGTCCAGCCTTTGAGCTTGGCTGAGAGACAGATGTTTTTATCATATAGTATTTGAGTACCATCACTGCAAGGCTGAGATTCTTTTAGTTCTGTTCCCTACGGACTAAAGTATGTCCTGCAAAAGTATTTTGAATTAGAATAGGCTACCTGCTACTTGGCTACTCCTTCCCCTTTATAGGGCAGTGGTCTCTGAAATATCTGTGTTTTGAAAGTGAGACCTTGTAAAACAGATCTTCCACTTAACTGAAGTACAAGAGAACTTGTTTCAGCTTCACAACTTTGCTTAATCCCAATTTATGAAGTTTCTAAGATCTGCAAACACATTACCTAAATAAAAAAAAAAACTAATTGGTATGGCCTAAAATCCTATTCAAATAACAGGAATTGTATTTTCAGAACTAAAACCAGAGAAAAAGAAACTGTTAATTGAAAATTAAGGTAAAATTAGGGTTTTATCAAATTTCAGTAGGTGTAGACCTGTAAAGGAGGCAAATTGCTGAGACTTCAGCTAGAAAACAGACAAGGTTTAGCATAAAAGCTCAGCAATACCTTCCCAGGCTGTGTTTTTTGCCTTGGATTCATTACTGATAGTTTCATTTTCCTAATTTAACTTCTTTCCAAGATAGTGAAAAATAGCTAAACCATATAGCCTCTACAGTGTTTTATTTTTGTAAAAAAATATTGGGTAAAATTCTAGTTGATTTACTTTTGGCTATCTTGGAAAGGGGTTAGGTTAGGAAAATGAAACTTTCAGGGATGAGTCTAAAGGCTAAAGTATGTCCCAGTAAGGTATTTTGAAGTACCCACCTCTACTCCTTCTCTCTCTAGAGGGCCCTGACCTTTGATGACCTTTAAAAATATGTGTTTTATAAAAGTGAAACTTTGCAAAATAGGTCTTCTACTTGAATAAAGTACAACAAAATTATTTTCAGCTTTACAATTTCACTCAATCCCAATTTACAAGGTTTTAAAGATATGCAAATGCATATCCTAAGTTTTGAAAAAAAAACATTAATATGGCTCAGAATTCTACTCAAATAACAGGAATTGCATTTTGAAAACTAAAGGCGGAGAAAAGGCAACTGGTAACTGAAAATTAAGGAAAAATGTTGTTTTGTCAAAATTTCAATAGGTATAGAACCTGTCATGTAGGCAAATTTTAGGGCCCTCTAGAGAGAAAAGGAGCATAGGTGGGTACTTCAAAATACCTTCCCAGGACATAATTTAGCCTTTAGAACCATCCCTGAAAGTTTCATTTTCCTAACCTAACCCCTTTCCAAGTTGGCCAAAAGTCAATCAACTAGAATTTTACCAAACATTAAGGTTTCTTCATCATTTCTGTTCAGTGACTCTATGAGAGCCTTTGTAGAACAGCAAAGCCTAAGTTATATCATGGGCTAGTCTTCTACAGGCTTTTTGTGGTTGGCCTCTTGTGTTTGAAGTTTTGTAGGCTGAAAATATTTTTCAGAGCTGAGTTTTTCCAGTCTGTTTTGCTTTATATGTTTGTATTTGGTTTTGTTGTGTGTGGTTTAGGGAAGGTAGGTATACCTTAAACCTTAAATTGCATTTGCCAATGAGATAAGGTGGTAGATCCTCCTATAATTTTAATTATCAATAAAAGGGTCAACTATAATTTTAGTAGTTGACCCTTTGCATTTTATCTCATTAAATTCTGGAAGATTTTGTAGTAGGCTATGCTACTGGATATTTTCTATTTCAACAGTCTTTCTTTGTAGTTGGCTGCTCAAATAATCTTACCATATTCTTTAGAAGACCCCATAGATTATTTATAGAGCTTAGGAAATACCAGGTTGTCAAGGTGTTTAAAACTCAATCTGATTAGTTCTATTTATTGTAGTACTTTTGAGGGGATTTATTTTTGTATATCTATGGAACATTAATTCAGAGTCAATGATGATGCCAAGATCTCTTTCAGACTCTTCTATAAATAGGTTATAAAGGGGTTATAAATTAATTAGGTTATAAATTAACTATAAAATAGGTGATCTCCCATGTTTCCTATGCAGGTTACTATTCAGACTTTGGCTCTGTAGATTAATTGTTAGCCTGACAATAAAGTGTTGAAGAATAATGGTGTCTGTTGGGGATACTATTTCTATATGGTTTAGTATTGTCTGCATAGATCATTGTTGTGCTTTCATTGCCCTTTTTGATTTTATTAATGAACAAAAGGAAAAGGAGTTAGCAGGAGTAGGAGTAGGAAAGGGAAAAGTCTTAGAACCTGCAATCAGAGTTCAAAAGCTGTTGCCAAATAGAATGGTAGGCATACAACATTAGATCCTCACCAAATTAAGAGAGGTATCAGGCTTGTAACTGGTTTTCTAGGTCCTCTTACTTCAGACATGTAACTGATGAAATTCTAGAACAAGTCTCACCCTCTCTTTTACTTCATCAAGTTGTTCTAGATGTGCCCTATAGTTTTGAATTTGCCTGAATTCTTCTGTGTAGCCCATAGTAGACTCAAGTTAGATATACTGCAAAACCCTAATTAGCTCTGGAATAACTTTCTCTCTGTTGCAATTTCTGTTAAAAAGCTTTCTATATATAAGCACTTTCTGTTGCATGCAGATAATTATGAATTTTTAACTTTTACTGGAAAGTGATTCTGTCACCGTTGGAAGTTGTGCAGTCCCCTGAAGTTGTTCACCTAATGTATCTAAGTCAAATGATAAAAAAAAACAAAAAAACAGTTAGTAAAACCAGGCAAGCCAATGTAAGTAGATGACTTACACCTTTAAATATATTTACAGCTAATTTATGCTGAACTTTTGTTACTCCAGGAAGTCTGCTCCCTTTATTGTCACTTCTTGAATAAAAATTTATGTCTTCATTGGTCTGCACAAAAAAATAAGTAATGTTTTTATTCAGTAAATCAATTTAATAAATTGCTCAATTTCATTTCCATTTTCATGGCCTAAGCATATTTTGCTGATTGTAGGCTATTAAATGATATCATGCCATTAAAAAATTATTAAAACAAGTACTGAGCATAGCCTTGGACTATGTAAAGCGATTCTGTATAGAGCAATGCTGTTAAACTGGAAGTAACTCTTAAATTCTTGCAAACAGACATGTCATGAAGATGATGAAGTAAGAATAGTGTTATATTATGTCTAGTTCAGAACAAGACATAAAATCCACTGTCACCAAATTGTTTTAAAATTTGGGATGAAAAAAAGTAAGATGATAGACTGTTTGCTATTTTGGAATAAGTAAAGCTTGTAAGGCAAAACCTTGTCAAAGGCTAAGTGTGGTAAGTTATGCTTTCAAGATTGAATCTTTTGCCTAAGTTATGCCATGGGAAGGTATTTTGAGTGTCTACAGGAAGATTACCTATTAGAATTTTTATCATCAGCCTGGTCAATAAATCAGTGGCAGCATTTTATGTTGGCTTATAGGTTATAAACTCTATCTTTCTTGTATTGCACCTACCCAAGTCCCATGACATTACCACCTATAATCTTAACAAATTCCTTGCTTCCATTTTCCAGAGTTATCCAGCATTGTCTTATCAATTACCAAATGGTGATCTTTCCCCTTCTTTTCTCTCCATTTCCCTGTCTGAGATAGAAAGAAGAATTTAGAAACCAAGAAAACAAGTGTTTGTCCTTTGGATGTCCTGTTTTCTCTTATTAGAGCTTTCAGTGACTCCCTTTCAATGCTCTTTTCTGTCCATTCCAACAAGATTACCAAGTCTGGTCTATTCTAATGATGTGGAAACTGGGTTTCATAACCTTTTTGAAAAAGAAAACAGAAAGCCTAGTTTTGAAGGTATTTGGACTATTTCTCTTCCACCCATATTCTCAAGACTATATGAAGGATTCCTTTCAGATTGGCTAAAGGAAAGAAATCCTACCTCTTAATGACCTGTGGCTATTCAGGAAACTCAATTCCACTTCTACCTCCCACTACCTTGTTTTTCTTATGAACTATTTTGGGAAAAATCCTTGAAAAGCCTAATTTATGGCTAAATTTATCTTTTGTAGTCTTTAAAAGTATTTGACCTTGTTACCACAGTATGTTAGTTGAAAAACTTGTGAGTGAATTCAATGTTGATTGTTTCCTGGTGAAATTTGTTGCCTCCTTTTCATATAGATTTGAGGTAGTCAAAAACCAGAATGATTATTTAAATCTTTTCCCATTTCTCAATGGAACACCTTAAGGTACTCTCATTGGCCCCCTCCCCTTTTCAGTTAGGGTTAACAGCCTTGCTAAGGATTTTCAATATTGGTTCTTTCCTGGTAAAATTAGTTACCTTGTTCTTATAGTATAGATTGCAGGTAGTCAAACCCAGAATGATTATTTAAATATTTTCCCTGTTACCCTAATAGAATGCCCTATAGAATAATAAAATACCCTTTTAATAGAACACCCTAAGTTTCTCTCCTTGGTCCCCTTCTCTTTTCAGTTATGGTTAACAGCCTTCCTAAGGATTTTCCTGACAGAGGAAAATTTGTTGGTGACCTAACGGTTGTTGAAATTTGCTTTGGAATTGTAGCAAGCAACCCTGTGAGCACCCTCAATGAAATTGGAGAGGATGCCTTGGACTAGGACATGAGAGTAGACCCCTCTAAGTCTATGATAATGCCAATATATTTTCTTAAATCTCTCCTGAAATTTCTGTTTCCTCCTTTAAACTTCTTGGCACCACAATTGCTTCTAATTTAAAGGAGGATATCTGTGTTTGAGATATCATTCATAGGGTTAATGCATCTATCTCCCTCCTTAAGTTTCTCAGTAAATTTAGTGTCATCCATTACAAGTCCTTAAGGATTTTTATTTCCCGCATGCATCTTAAATATAATTATTGAGTATGGCACTCTGGTATTTCCTGAGAAAAATCAGAAAAATTTGAAGCCATCCAAAAAGAGCCAAGCAAATAATTTTCAACGAAGGTAAGGTGCCACACCCTCTGCATTTAAGAAAAGCTAGGTTGAAAACCCTTGAGTGGAGGAGAGTTATGTTGTGCCTCCATTTTGCAAAAAATTTCAATACCAAACCCTCACATAGAAAGTCTTTTCCCTAAACATAATTCCCCATCCAGATTCCACCTGGAGTTTTTCTGAACCCATTCCTGTTTTATCTCCATTTGTTCCTTCACCTTCAGATATGAAAATATCTTTGTTCCTTTCATTACTGAAAAAGTAAATAAAATATCCAGCTAGTTTCTCTTTCTTTATTTTTTATTGGATGGTGCTATTGCCCAGGCTTTTGGTACTTATTTGCTTGTTTTAGTCTACCACCTTTTTTGTGTCCCTTTTATATTTTTTCTATGTTTAATTGTTCTATTTTTTTAGTTTGACCAGCATTTTATCATTTTATTTTTTTAATTGACACTTTCCAGTTAAATTATTGATTTGCTGCTTTACCTTCAGATATGAGAATGTCTTACTCCCATTCATTGCTGAAAAAATAAATAAAAAATCCAGCTAGTTTCTCTTTTCTTTCTTTTTATTGGATGGTGGTACTGCCCAGTTTTTTGGTACTTATTTGCTTGTTTTAGTCTACCACCATTTTTTTGATGTCCCTTTTATATTTTTTCTATGTTTAATTGTTTTATTTTTTTTAGTTTTAACAGCATTTTATCTTTTTATTTTTTTAATTGACACTTTCCAGTTAAATTATTGACTTGCTGCTTTACCTTCAGATATGAGACTTCCTTACTCCCATTCATTGCTGAAAAAATAAATAAAAAATCCAGCTAGTTTCTCTTATCTTTTTTTTTATTGGATGGTGGTACTGCCCCGTTTTTTGATACTTCTTTGCTTGTTTTAGTCTCCTGCCCTTTTTTTTATGTCCATTTTATATTTTTTCTATGTTTAATTGTTTTATTTCTTTTTAGTTTGACCAGCATTTATCTTTTTATTTTTATAATTGAAACTTTCCAGTTAAATTATTGACTTGCTGCTTTACCTTCAAATATGAAAATATCTTTGTCCTATTCATTACTGAAAAAAAAAAAAATATCCGGCTAGTTTCTCTTTCTTTATTTTTTATTGGATGGTGGTACTGCCTAGGCTTTTGGTGCTTATTTGCTTGTTTTAGTCTACCACCTTTTTTTTAATGTCCCTTTTATATTTTTTTCTCTGTTTAATTGTTTTATTTTTTTTTAGTTTGACCAGTATTTATCTTTTTATTTTTTTAATTGACACTTTCCAGTTAAATTATTGACTTGCTGCTTTACCTTCAGATTAAATAAAAAAAAACAAGTTTTTTTACGCCCCGCTCTCCACGCTAAAGTTTGACTCTTTCTCTTAACTCTATTTTTAAAACAGTTAGAAACTTTAGCGTAAAGAGCGGGGCGTTGAAGAGGAAAAGCCCCTTTCATATACGGAGTAATTTCTGTTCGTTTGAAGTTTTAATGTTGCTCCTTACTTTCATTTAAAAACACTTGTTTTTTTTTATTTAATTTCTGGATGTTTTTGAATTAATGCATGTTTTGATCTTGGCTGTCTGCACATAAATAATTAAAACGAAATTTGTATATTAATTAATTGCAATTAATCGGATGATTTTGAGAAAAAAGGAGCGAGACAGGAGGCCTAGTTGCCCTCCAATTTTTTGATTACTTAAAAAAGCAACTAGAACTTTTAATTTTTTCAAACGTTTTCATTGGTAAAAAATATACGTAACTTACGAATTAATTTACGTAACGAACTTCTATATTCGTATGTTTTTATTGCGTGTATGAGGGGGTTCAACCCTTGTCGATACCTCGCTCTTTATCCTAAAGCTTAAGTTTTGTCCCTAAGAATGACCCCTGACTCACAAAGGTCGTAGAATAAATAGTTGAAATTACTAAAAATACTGTAGCGTAAAGAGTGCGGTATAACGAGGAGGTAAACCCCTCATATGCGTAATAATTTGTGTCCGTTTTAGGTTTTAATGCTGCTCCTTACTTTCAGTAGAAAAACTTTTAATATTTATTTTTTCATTGTTTTTTTTTCAAATAATGCTAGAAAACCCTGCACCCCCTTCATTGAAATTCTCTTCCCCCATGACAAGTTTCTCCATGGAAATATCCTCCCACGTAACCCCCCTTCCCTCAAATCTCCCCCCTAAACAAAAAAATCCCCCTGAAAATGTCTTAACACTTCCCAGTAACCATTACTATATGTAAACACAGGTCAAAGTTTGTAACTTGCAGCCCCTGCCACGGGGACTGCGGGGCAGTAAATCGTCCCTAAAGACATACTTATTAGGTTTTTCGACTATGGTGAATAAAATGGCTATCTCAGAATTATGATCCGGTGACTTTTGGGAAAAAATGAGCGTGGGAGGGGGCCTAGGTGCCCTGCATTTTTTTGGTCACTAAAAAAGGGCACTAGAACTTTTAATTTTCGTTAAAATGAGCCCTCTCGTGACATTCTAGGACCACTCAAGCGATACGATCACCGCTGGGAAAAAACAAACAAAACAAACAAATAAACACGCCTCCGTGATCTGTCTTCTGTCAAAAAATGCGAAATTCCACATTTTTGTAGATAGGAGCTTGAAACTTCTACAATAAGGTTTTCTGATACACTGAATCTGATGGTGTGTTTTCACTAAGATTGTATTACTTTTAAGGGGTGTTTCCCCTATTTTCTGAAATGAGGCAAAAATTTCTCAGGCTCGTAACTTTTGATGGGTATAACTGATCTTGGTGAAACTTATATTTTTAAAATCAGCATTAAAATGCGATTCTTTTGATGTAACTATTGGTATCAAAATCCCATTTTTTAAAGTTTCGGTTACTATTGAGCCGGGTCGCTCCTTACTTGTTACATAAAAAAAATAGTTTTTCTAACTGAAAGTAAGGAGCGACATTAAAACTTAAAAAGAACAGAAATTACTCCGTATATGAAATGGGTTGTCCCCTCCGCAATCCCTCGCTCTTTATGCTAAAGCTTTTAATTGTTTTAAAAAGCAGAATTGTGGTAAGAGTCAAACTTTAGCGTAAAGAGCGAAGGATTGCGGAGGGGATAACCCATTTCATATACGGAGTAATTTCTGTTCTTTTTAAGTATTAATGTCGCTCCTTACTTTCAGTTAGAAAAACTAGTTTTTTTATGTAATTTCTGAACGTTTTTGAATTAATGCATGTTTGATTTTGGCTCTCCACACATAGATTATTAAAATAAATATTACATTTTAATTCCTTTTTTGGCTAAATGGCTTTCTCTTAGTTCTGATCAGACGATTTTGAGAAATATGGGATGGGGAAGGAGGCCTAGTGGCCATGCAATTTTTCGGTTACACAAAAAGGCAACTATAAATTTTAATTTTTAACGATTTTTTTTATTAGTAAAAAATATACGTAACCTAAGAAATAACTTACGTAACAAACTTTTATATTCTTAAATTTTTATTATGTATATGAGGGGTTATGTACCCTCGTTAATACCTCGCTCTTTACACTAAATCGTAAGTTTGGTGCCGAGTTTTTAAGAATGACCCCTGTATCAGAAAGGCGGTAGAATAAATAGTTGAAATTACTAAAAATACTTTAGCATAAAGAGCGAGGTATTTATCTCCTCCTAAATACCTCGCTCTTTATGCTAAAGTATTTTTTAGAACCCCTGATATGCGTAATAATCTCTGTTTGTTTTAAGTTTCAATGGTACTCCTTACTTTCAATTGAAAGAATTTTTCCATGTTTATTTTTTCATTGTTTTTTTTTATAGTAATTTTAGAAAATCCTGCGCCCTTTTCATTGAATTTCTGTTCCCCCATGACATATTTCTCCATGGAAAGATCGTCCCACAGAGCCCCCTCCCCTCATCCCCGCCCCCAAAACCCAAAAAAAATCCCCTGAAAACGACTCTACACTTCCCAATAACCATTATTATATGTAAACACTGGTCGAAGTTTGTAACTTGCAGCCCCTCCCCCAGGGACTGTGGGGGAGTAAGTCATTCCCAAAGACATAGTTATTAAGGTTTTTGACTATGCGGAACAAAATGGCTATCTCAAAATTTTGATCTGTTGACTTTGGAGAAAAAATGAGCGTGGGAGGGGGCGTAGGTGACCTCCAATTTTTTTGGTCACTTAAAAAGGGCACTAGAACTTTTCATTTCCGTTAGAATGAGCCCTCTTGCAACATTCTAGGACCACTTGGTCTATACGATGACCCCTGGGGAAAAAAACAAACAAATTAACACGCACCCGTGATTTGTCTTCTGGCAAAAAATACGAAATTCCACATTTTTGTAGATAGAAGGCTGAAAATTTTGCTATAGGGTTTTCTGATACGCTGAATGCGATGGTGTGATTTTCGTTCAGATTCTGTGACTTTTAGGGGGTGTTTTCCCCTATTTTCTAAAATAAGACAAATTTCCTCAGGCTGGTAACTTTTGATGACAAAGACCAAATTTGCTGAAACTTATATATTTAAAATCAGCATGAAAATCCGATTCTTTTTATGTATATTTTAGCATCAAGATTCCGTTATTTAGAGTTTCGTTTACTATTGAGCCGGGTCGCTCCTTACTACAGTTCGTTACCACGAACTGTTTGATTAAAGAATAAAAAAAAAACAACTAGTTTTTTTAACTGAATAGGAGCGACATTAAAACTTAAAACGAACGGAAATTTCTCCGTATATGAAACGGGTTGTCCCCTCCGCAATCCCTCGCTCTTTACGCTAAAGTTTTTAATTGTTTTAAAAAGCAGAATTGTGGCAAAGAGTCAAACTTTAGCATAGGAGCGAGGGATTGCGGAGGGGACAACCCATTTCATATACAGAGAAATTTCTGTTCGTTTTAAGTTTTAATGTCGCTCCTTTTCAGTTAAAAAACTAGTTTTTTATTTAATTTCTGAACGTTTTTGAATTAATGCATGTTTAATTTTGGCTCTCCGCTCATAAATTATTAAAATGAAATTTGCATATTAATTCCTTTTTTGGCTAAATGGCTTTCTCTTAGTTTTGATCAGACGATTTTGAGAATTAAGGGGTGGGGAAGGAGGCCTAGTTGTCCTGCAATCTTTTGGTTACATAAAAAGGCAACTATAAATTTTAATTTTTAACGAATGTTTTTATTATTTAGTAAAAGATATACGTAACTTAAGAATTAACTTACGTAACTAACTTTTATATTCTTAAATTTTTGTTATGTATATGAGGGGGTTTGTACCCTCGTTAATACCTCACTCTTTACACTAAATCGTAAGTTTTATCACAATTCTTTAAGAATGATCCCTGAATCAGAAAGGCTGCAGAATAAATAGTTAAAATTACTAAAAATACTATAGCATAAAGAGCGAGGTATTTATCTCCTCCTAAATACCTCGCTCTTTATGCTAAAGTATTATTAGAACCCTCATATGCGTAATAATCTCTGTTCGTTTTAAGTTTCAATGCTACTCCTTACTTTCAATTGAAAAAATCTTTTCCATGTTTATTTTTTCATTGTTTTTTTATAGTAATTTTATAAAATTCGCGCCCTTTTCATTGAATTTCTGTTCCCCCATGACATATTTCTCCAAGGAAAGATCCTCCCACATATCCCCTTCCCCTCAATCCCACCCCTAAAACCAAAAAAAAATACCCTGAAAACGTGTCTACTATTCCCAATAACTATTATTATATGTAAACACTGGTCGAAGTTTGTAACTTGCAGCCCCTCCCCCATGGACTTTAGGGGAGTAAGTCATTCCCAAAGACATAGTTATTATGGTTTTTTACTATGCGGAAGAAAATGGCTATTTCAAAATTTTGATCCGTTGACTTTGGACAAAAATGAGCGTGGGAGGGGGCCTAGGTGCCCTCTAAATTTTTGGTCACTTAAGAAGGGCACTAGAACTTTTCATTTCCGTTAGAGTGAGCCCTCTTGCGACATTCTATGACCACTTGGTCGATACGATGACCCCTGGGGAAAAGAAAAAAAAACAAAACAAACAAACAAACAAATAAACACGCACCCGTGATCTGTCTTCTGGCAAAAAATACAAAATTCCACATTTTTGTAGATAGGAGCTTGAAACTTTTGCTTTAGGGTTCTCTGATACGCCGAATGCGATGGTGTGATTTTTATTAAGATTCTATGACTTTTAGGGGGTGTTTCTCCCTATTTTCCAAAATAATGCAAATATTCTCAGGCTCGTAACTTTTGATGACAGAGACTAAATTTGATGAAACTTATATATTTAAAATCAGCATAAAAATCCGGTTCTTTTGATGTAAATTTTAGCATCAAAATTCCGTTTTTTAGAGTTTCGTTTACTATTGAGCCGGGTCGCTCCTTACTACAGCTCGTTACCACGAACTGTTTGACCACAAACTGTTTGATATGAAAATATCTCTGTCCAATTCATTACTGAAAAAAAAATCAGCTAGTTTCTCTTTCTTTATGTTTTATTGGATGGTGGTACTGCCCAGTTTTTTGGTACTCAATTGCTTGTTTAACTCTCCCACCCTTTTTTTAATGTCCCTTTTATATTTTTTATCTATGTTTAGTTGTTTATTTTGTTTAGTTTGACCAGAATTTATCATTTTATTTATCACTTTCCAGTTAAATTATTGACTTTCTGCTTTACATTCAAATATGAAAATATCTTAGTGTCATTCATTAATGAAAAAATAAATAAAATATCCAGCTAGTTTCTCTTTCTTTATTTTTTATTTGATGGTGCTACTCCTCAGGTTTTTAGTATTTATTTGCTTGCTTTAGTCTCCCACCCTTTTTTTTAAAGTCCCTTTTAACTTGTTTCTATATTTATTCATATTATTTTTTTAGTTTTGCCAGCATTTTATCTTTGTATTTTTTTAATTGACACTTTCCAGTTAAATTATTGACTTGCTGCTTTACCTTCAGATATGAAAATATCTTTGTCCCATTCATTACTGAAAAATAAATAAAATATCCAGCTAGTTTCTCTTTCTTTATTTGTTATTGGATGGGGGTACTGCCCAGGTTTTTATTGCAGTTGGTATAAACCAAGTGACATATAGCAATCGCAAATTCTGTCGGTCTGTCGGTCCCAGGATATCGTGTCTCAGAGCTCTTATTTTAAATCTCGAACAGATCTGGTGACACTGGGGGGGGGGCAAGTTGGGAGGGGGAAACCTAAAACTTGGAAAACACTTAGAGTGGAGAGATCGGGATGAAACTTGGTGGGAAAAATAAGCAGATTATCTATCTAGATAATCTCAAATCTAGATACATGATTGACATAACCGGAACGGATCCGCTCTCTTTGGGGTAGTTGGGGGGGGGTTAATTCTGAAAAATTAGAAAAAATTAGGTATTTTTAACTTAAGAACGAGTTATCGGATCTCAATGAAATTTAATAGAAGGATATCGTGTCTCACAGCTCTTATTTTAAATCCCGACCGGATCTGGTCACATGGGGGGGAGTTGGGAGGGGGAAACCTAAAACTTGGAAAACACTTAGAGTGGAGGAATCGGGATGAAACTTGGTGGGAAAATAAGCACAAGTCCTAGATACATGATTGGCATAACCGGAACGGATCCGCTCTCATTGGGGTAGTTGGGGGGGGGGGGTAATTATGAAAAATTAGACAAAATGAGGTATTTTTAACTTACAGACGGGTGATCGGATCTCAATGAAATTGTGATATTTAGAAGGATATCGTGTCTCAAAACTCTTATTTTAAGTCCCTACCGGATCTGGTGACATTGGAGGGAGTTTGGGGTAAGGAACCTAAAATCATGGAAAACGCTTAGATTGGAGGGATCAGGATGAAACTTGGTGGGAAAAAAGCAGAAGTCTTAGATACGTGATTTACATAATTGGAACGGATCCGTGCTATTGGGGGGGGGGGAGTTAATTCTGAAAAATTAGAAAAAATGACGTATTTTTGACTTACGAAGGAGTGATTGGATATTCATGAAACTTCATGTTTAGAAGGATCTCGTGACTCAGATCTCTTATTTTAAATCTCAACCGGATCCAGGGGGCAGTTGAGGGGAACCGGAAATCTTAGAAAATACTTAAAGCGGTGAGATCAGGAGGAAACTGGATGGGAAGAATAAGAACCTGTCTAAGACACGTGACTGACATAATCGGACCGGATCTGCTCTCTTTGGTGGAGTTGGGGGGGGGGGATAATTCGGAAAAATGAGGTATTTGTAACTTACGAAAGGGTGACCAGATCTTAATGAAATTTAATATTTAGAAGGGTCTTGCGCTTTAAAGCTCTATTTTTAAATTCTGACCAGATCCTGGAGGGGGAAACCGGAATTCTTGGAAAACGTGAAAATTAGGGTATTTTTATTTTACGAAGAGGTGATAGGATCTTAACGAAATTTGATATTTAGAAGGAATTCATGTCTCAGAGCTCTGATCTTTTGACATTGGGGGGAGTTGGAGGGAGAAATCTTGGAAAACAATTAGAGTGGAGGAATCGGGACGAATCTTGGTGGATAGAATAAGCAAATGTCCTTTATAGGTAATTGACGGAACCGTACTGGATTCGCTCTCTTTGGGGGAGTTAGGGGAGGGGTTCAGTGATTTGGCGAGTTTGTTGTTTCTGCACGTGCTAGGACAATGAAAATTGGTAGGCGTGTCAGGGAGCTGCACAAATTGACTTGATAAAGTCATTTTCCCAGATTCGACCATCTGGGGGGCTAAAGGGAGAGGAAAAATTAGGTATTTATAACATACGAGTGGGTGATCGGATCTTAATGAATTATGATATTTAGAAGGACATCGTGACTCAGAGCTCTTATTTTAAATCCTGACCGGAATTAAGCCTCTTATTTTCCTTTTAAATCAATCTATTGATTCATAGAATTTTGCTAGATCTCATACCATATGATCTCTTGGCTCTTAGCTCTTCTTGCCTCGTCACAAGTGCCATATGAGCTCTTAGCTCTTGTTGGTATTTATTGCTTGCTTTAGTCTCCCACCTTTTTTTAAAGTCCATTTGAACTTCTTTCTATATTTATTCATTTTAATTTTTTAGGTTGACCAGCTTTTATCGTTTTATTTTTTGATTGACAATTTCCAGTTAAATTATTGACAGAAGAATGATTATTCATTCTGATTTTTCCTTTTTTGTTTTGGTATTCTCTGCCAATTTTCCAGTTTTCGTTTTTTATGACATTTTTAACTCTGAAATTGGAATTCAGCCCTTTGGGTAGATATTCTTTGAAATAAATATCTTATTTTATCTTTTATCAAACAGTTCGTGGTAACGAACTGTAGTAAGGAGCGACCCGGCTCAATAGTAACCAAAACTCGAAAAATGGAATTTTGATACTAATAGCTACATCAAAAGAATTGCATTTTAATGCTGATTTTAAATATATAACTTTCATCAAGTTTAGTCTTACCCATCAAAAGTTACAAGCCTGAGAAAATTTGCTTTATTTTAGAAAATAGGGGGAAACATCCCCTGAAAGTCATAGAATCTTAATGAAAATCACACCATCAGATTCAACGCATCAGAGAACCCAATTGTAGAAGTTTTAAGCTCCTATCTACAAAAATGTGGAACTTCGTATTTTTTGCCAGAAGGCAGATCACGGATGCGTGTTTTTTTTTTTTTTTTTTTTCTTTTTTTTTAGTTACGTAAGCTAATTTATAAGTTACGTATACCTTTAACTAATAAATAAATTCGTAAAAAATTAAAAGCTCTAGTTGCCTTTGGTTTAAGTAAACCAAAAAAAGTAAAGGTTTAAGTAAACCTTGGTTTAAGTAAACCAAAGAATCGGAGGGCAAATAAGCTTCCTCCCCCGTTTATTTTTTCTCAAAATCATTCGATCAAAACTATGAGAAAGCCATTTAGCCAAAAAAAAAAACGAATATGCAAATTTCGTTTTAATTATTCCTCTGCGGAGAGCCAAAATCATAACATGCATTGATTCAAAAACGTTCAGAAATTAAATAAAAAAACAAGTTTTTTTAACTGAAAGTAAGGAGCGACATTAAAACTTAAAAAACAGAAATTACTTCGTATATGAAAGGGGCTGCTTCCTCATCAACGCCCCGCTCTTTACGCTAAAGTTCTTTACTGTTTTAAAAAGAAGAATTGAGAGAAAGAGTGAAACTTTAGCGTAAAGAGCGGGGCGTTGTAGAGGAAGCAGCCCCTTTCATATACGAAGTAATTTCTGTTCGTTTTAATGTCGTTCCTTACTTTCAGTTAAAAAACTTGTTTTTTTATATTTAATTCTGTACTAGACTTAGCCAAACTAGCTTTAGTAAAACAAATCAGTTGTAGTTTGAACATATTTTTCAACAGGCCAAAAACCTGGATTGGAACCTGATTTCGTCGATTATGTCCAGCTTGTTGTCTGCTAGAGTTGCCCACACGCCAAGTGGGCTAAAATTTCTGTACCAGTAGGCATCTAAATGTAATATTTTTATAGTACAAGGAGAAACAATTAATTGCCACACGGTATTGAATGCATTTATCGTTTAATATACTGTTAGGAGGTTAAAGGTTCAATTCTAGTTGAATAAACAAAATTGAAAAAGTAAAATTCTTTTTATAATAAATAAAATTGATTAAGTAAAACTTGAGTAGTATAAGATTTCATTTCATGACTGGAAAAGAGAATATTTGTAACATAGTTTGCTTTCAACGAAGCGCCAATGACGCAGTAGGTTTTAGACTTTTACAGCTAGGGAAGGAGGCAGTACCCATGCTGTTCTTTGAATTGTTTTTTTTTTTTGCTTTTCAATCTTGATTTGTATATTTAAGCTTTTTTAAGGTTTATTTATTCATTTATGTTGTATGTTTGTTGGCTCTGATTGTTTATTTAGTTTCTGTTCGTTTTGGGTTTCATTTAGTAATAATTTTCGTAATATTTAGTAATAATCGTCATTTAGTAATAATAATTTAGTAATAATAATTTAATTAGTAATTCATTTTCAATAGTAAAATAGTTTTGCTCGTTTTAAGCTTGATTTGCATATTTAATTTTAGCTGAACTCGTTTTAAGATTTAATTATTCATTTATATTAGTACAATAAGATAATTAAAACGAAAGCAATATGAAACCGGAAGAATGGAACAACAAGAACAGTGCAAGAAGAGATAAGAAAACTAGAAATAATATTGATAAAAAAGAAAACGAACCAAAAACAATTGACCCCCTCCCCCACAAAAAAAAAACAAACAAAATGTATTTAAGCCACTCTAACCCCATTCAGGTAATAAAATTCCTGCCTAATATAGGTTATATTTTAATTACTTTTAGTTTTATTCATGAGCAATTCCGATTTTCCCCTTCTCTTCTTCACCTGATTAGTTGCAATTCCTTTTTTCGTATTTTTAGACGTTTCTAAGCGGTCTTTTTTTTTTTTTTTTACTAGCGGTCTTTTTTTTATCTTTTCTTTTCCTTTTTGTTGGCCGGTGTTTACCCCCCCCCCCCGAAAAATACACTCCGTGGAAAATAAACCCTTACGGAAAATACCCTTCCCCAGAAAAAAACATGGAAATTGCCCCGCTTCCGAAAAATATCGCGCTCACGCGGCTGGTTGGTCTCCACTCCCTTTGGACTTCAAAAAAGGACTAGAAATATCAATTTCTAATCAAAAGAGCACATTCCGAAGTTTATTTGACCTTGAAGTGGAGGTGTGGATAAAGAAGGAGCAATCCCCCTCCTGTACGGAATAAATTCTGCTTTTTTTGGGGTTTTGTGTTATTCTTTACTTTCAGAATAAAAGCATAGACCAGAAATATACGCATAAATCATAAGGGAGTAGAAATTAATTTCACATTTTTTATGCGTTTTAAAAGTTTTTTGTACCCCTCTCCCACCCCAAAAAAAAGTTTGCTTGAAAATACTCTTTTGCTGGCTGTTTGTTGGGAAATTTTTCAGGGAGGGGATTACCGGCATTATTTTAAAAACAATCAGAAATTGGTCTTTTCAAATGAAAGTGTACAAGAACATTTTTCACCTGAGATCATCCACAAGAATGTTTATGGGTGGAATTTTCAGCTAGAATGAAATTGTCTTGGAGGAATTTCCCTAGAGGGGAGGGTATTTTTACGTGAAAAGAGCTTTCCGTGGGGGAAGGAATTTTTCACGGAAGAGAGCCAGATTTGCCAGTATTATTTGAGAACGATTGGAAATTAAATTTGAAAAATGAGTTCTTTTTTAACTGAAAGTAAGAAGCAACATCAAAACTTAAAATGGGCAGAAATTATTGCGTATACTTTAGTATATAGTATGCGCATACTTTAGCATAAGGAGTACTTTTAATTAATTGTAAGTTTTGACTTTTTGTCCCAATTCTTTAAGAGCGGCTCCTGAAACGGAATGGCAGTTTAATCAGAATAATAAGCTTTTTTTAAATTTCCAATCATTAGTTATGAAAGAGTATCGGTGATTGCAGACTGGAGACAGGAGATGGTGCCTAAAACCCCCTTGAAGGAGCTTGATTTTCCGGCATGATCTGATTAATAATCAGAAATTAAAATTTAGAAAAATATGTCTTTTCAACTGAAAGATTAAGGTAGTAACCAAAACTCTAAAGAATTTAATTCTAATATCAATATATCCATCAAAAGAATCAAATTATTATGCTGATTGAAGATATATGATTCATTAAGTTTAGTGTTTATGAAATAAAGGTCCTAAAAGATCAGGAGAGGGTTTTCAACTTTTCAGGAACAGTTGCATACAAAACTAGAGAGTTTAAAATTTGACACGGCGAAAGATGGATGGCGTAAATATCTAAGAGCGTTTACTGAAACACGAGGGGCATTTTAATTAGAATTACATAAAAAAACTAGTTTTTTTAACTTAAAGTAAGGAGCGACATTAAAACTTAAAACGAACAGAAATTACTTCGTATATGAAATGGGTTGCCCCCTTCGCAATCCCTCGCTCTTTACGCTAAATCTTTTATTATTATTTTTTAAAGCAGAATTGTGGCAAAGAGTCAAACTTTAGCGTAAAGAGCGAGGGATTGCGGAGGGGACAACCCATTTCATATACGGAGTAATTTCTGTTCGTTTTAAGTTTTAATGTCACTCCTTACTTTCAGTTAAAAAAACTAGTTTTTTTATGTAATTTCTAAACGTTTTTGAATTAATGCATGTTTGATTTTGGCTCTCCACGCATAAATTATAAAAATGAAATTTGCATATTAATTCCTTTTTTGGCTAAATGGCTTTCTCTTAGTTTTGATCTGACGATTTTGAGAAATAAGGGATGGGGAAGGAGGCCTAGTTGCCTTGCATTTTTCGGTTACATAAAAAGGCAACTATAAATTTTAATTTTAACGAATGTTTTTATTAGTAAAATATATACGTAACTTAAGAATTAACTTACGTAACAGACTTTTATATTCTTTAATCTTTATTATGTGTATGAGGGGGTTCGTACCCTCGTTAATACCTCGTTCTTTATACTAAATCGTAAGTTTTGTCCCAATTCTTTAAGAATGACCCCTGAATCATAAAGGCCATAGAATAAATAGTTGAAATTACTAAAAATACTATAGCATAAAGAGCGAGTTATTTATCTCCTCGTAAATACCTCGCTCTTTATGCTAAATTATTTTTAGAACCCCTCATATGCGTAATAATCTCTGTTCGTTTTAAGTTTCACTGCTACTCTTTACTTTCAATTGAAAAAACTTTTCCACGTTTATCTTTTCTTTGTTTTTTATAGTAATGTTAGAAAATCCTGCGCCTTTTTCATTGAATTTCTGTTCCCCCATGACATATTTCTACAAGGAAAGATCCTTCCACATAGCCCCCTCCCCTCAACCCCACCCCCAAAACCAAAAAAAAATCCTGAAAACGACTGTACACTTCACCATTATTATATGTAAACACTGGTCGAACTTTGTACCTTGCAGCCCCTCCCCCAAGGACTGTGGGGGAGTAAGTCATTCCCAAAGACATAGTTATTATAGTTTTTCGACTATGCGAAACAAAATGGCTATCTCAAAATTTTGATCTGTTGACTTTGGAGAAAAAATTGAGCGTGGGAGGGGGCCTAGGTGCCCTCCAATTTTTTTGGTCACTTAAAAAGGGCACTAGAACTTTTAAATTCCGTTAGAATGAGCCCTTTCGCGACATTCTAGGACCACTTGGTCGATACGATGTCCCTTTGGAAAAAAACAAACAAACAAATAAACACGCACCCGTGATTTGTCTTCTGGCAAAAAATACGAAATTCCACATTTTTGTAGATAGGAGCTTGGAAATTTTGCTGTAGGGTTCTCTGATACGCCAAATGCGATGGTGTGATTTTCGTTAAGATTCTGTAACCTTTAAGGGGTATTTTCCCCTATTTTCTAAAATAAGGCAAATTTTTTCAGGCTCATAACGTTTTTTAGAGTTTCGTTTACTATTGAGCCGGGTCGCTCCTTACTACAGTTCGTTACCACGAACTGTTTGATAGGAACCTTTTTTAAAAGGACTAACAGCTTTAACGTAAAGAACAAGTTAATAAGGAGGGGGCAACTCTTCATATACGGAATATGTTTCCCAAAATTAATATGCAAATTTTGTTTTAAATTTTCATGTACGTTCAGGTTTCTGCCAATTTTTTTATGGAAAAATGTTCTGGTTTTATCTTGGAGCATAACCAGATCCCCCAATTATCTTGGAGCTATTATCCACATGTTTTAATTTCTGGGAAATCATTTTCACGGAAGGGGCATTTCTGGAGTGTTCCAGAAACCAATTAGAGATTAAAGTCTCGGAATTCTTGAACGTTCAGAAATTAAATACAAAAAACAAGTTTTTTTAAACTGCAAGTAAGGAGCAACATTAAAACTTAAAGGAAACAGAAATATTTTCATGTATATGGAGGGGATAGCCCCTTTTCCCTGAAAAGGGGTTGTCCCCTCCTCAATGCATGTTTTATGCTAAAGTTTTTATTGTTTTAAAAAGTAGAGTTGTGACAAAGAATCAAACTTAAGTGTAAAGAGTGAGGCGTTGAGGAGCGAACAGCACCTTTTATCTGCGGAATAATTTTTGTTCGTTTAAAGAGTGAGGCGTTGAGGAGTGAGGCGTTGAGGAGCGAACAGCACCTTTTATCATTAATAACTCAACATTAATAACTTTTTTGTTTAATAACTCAAAGGCACAAATTATTCTTTGAAATGCTGCTGATTTCAAGCATTGGATGCGTGAGGTAATTGTATATAGGCTGATAGATTGCCTCTGCATCCCCTTTATCAACGGAGCATTAATCAGCTATGCAAGGGTGGAATGTGACATAAATAGTGCAAATAAGGTGCAACATTTTCTTGAGGTTCTGACCATAACTGAAATTACAGCACACGCGCACGAATGAAAAAATTAAAACCAACTAAAATATTACCCACAAATAAAAACCAGTGGAAGTATTTTCAGCCTCATAGCTTTATTTCCTGAACTATAAAGTGATTTTATAAAAATGTGTACTCTACTCTTTTTGAAAAAAAATCCATATTTGACCTCAAGCATTAGACAAATCACTAAAGGTCACCATTGAAAACATAGAGCCAAAGAAATCTACACTCATAAGAAAATTAAGTGAACACATTTTTGGCCAGCACAAGCTTGGGCGCCCATAAGGGGGAGGGTCCCCTGCCTGAATGATGCTTTCTTTTATTTCTATATATATTTTTTAGGTCTCTATTATACAGCATTAGAAGTGCCAATTAGACCAGGTAAGCCCCCAAAAAATCAGCTTATGGGTGACCATGAACACAAGTATACTTGCAATGCAAAAGTTTATATAACCAGAAATAGCTAATATTTGGATTCAGTTTTCATAACCTACTACCTAAGATAGATGCCATTGGTTATACTTTTTCAACTTTGAACTTGAGCTTTTCTTATATGAGTTTTTTTTATTTTTTTTATTTAGTTTTTATGAAAGTATGTTTACCCGAACAAAATTTGAAATACAATTTATCAAACAAAGTAAACCAATTAGTCAATTACTGCAAGCTGATGGTCATTTCAACCTGTATAAAAAACCGCAAACTTATAAACACTTTCCCTTCATTCAACCCTGTTCAAAGTTTCTGCTTTTTCTTCTTCAGCAAACAGCACTTCGACTTGCATCCTTTGGAGGTCTTGTGACTTACAAGCTGGTTGACGCTGCTCCATGGTATTATTTGTGTTCTTCCAAGGGGGGAAGAAAACTTCTTTGGCTTTTTCATAAGGGCAAAACAAGGGAAGCAGCAGTCACTTCCCAAGAGGGAACGCTACAGTAACGGCATGTTTTGGATTTAGGTACATGTCTCACCTCTCCTTACTATAAGAATGATGCTTGCCTAATCGAGGGAGTCAATATGCACGCCACGAAGTCCATTGCTGGCATGCATGATCCCCCTTATAACAAGAGACGAGAGTGCATGCAGTTACCCACACTTGTTTTCAAACGAAGCCATGGTAATATGATGCTGGCCTAGAAGTATGATGCACATCCAAATAACCCCATTTTTATCAAACATTCAAGCTAGCAACATAGAAGAGGCCAGTCATAAAAGCTTTCAAAGCCTCCAGTTAATATACGAACGCGGCAAGATTTCTTCTCCTTGTGTGCTGTCAACGATTATAATAGTCTTCAAGCTGAAATGCTGATAAGTCCTTTAAGTCCAGACTTGACAAGGAAAGGAATCACAAGTCATAGAAATATTAATGGGACCGTGCATCCCATTTAATTAACCAATGATGCCTACCTCATCATACGAGTTGGGAGGCTGATGCTGCTTGTCATACCCAAACATCTCGCATACTCTATCCAAAGGTGCTGTTTTGTGACAATGTTAGCTTCGAATTATTGGATAATTGTCATCATAGGCCGCGCCTACTTTGCGGTCACCGTTACCGAGTGGGGTTAAATTCAGAGCTTCCACTTCTAGGGAGATTACCCTATTTTAGGGAGAAATCACTTCTTGTAGGGATACTTATTTTGAACCTAGGGAGAAAGGGAAATCTGGGGAAAAGTAACGATTTTCAGGGAAATCTGGGGTAGAGTAATGATTTTAAGTAATTCCCAAAGAAAAAATCTGACCAAAAGATTGTTGATAAGTGGCTCAAGTTACCAATGTATAAAAAATTGGATAGAGAAAAGAGTATTAAACAAGTCAAAGAAAATTACTTATGTACCACACTGTAGGCTCTGTTTGAAGTATGAATATAGCGGGAAATCAGAGTTGACTAGACATGCTCTGACCAAGCAGCATGTAAAAGCAAGCAATGAAATTGAGACAAAGGTTGGCAGTGGCAGCATTGAAAAACTTCTGACTGTAGACAGCAATTCCAAAGAAATTGAACAGCGCATCTGTCTATTTTGGGCAGAACATAATCTGCCATTGATTCTTGCAGACAGTTTGTTTCCTCTCCTAAGAAAATTATTTCCTAAAAACCAGGCCCTAGAAGGGGTCACTCTGGGTAAACAGAAAGCTACAAACATTTTATTACAAACATCTCGCATACTGGTGCTGTTTTGTGACAGTGTTAGCTTCGAATTATTGGATAATGGTCATCATAGGCCACGCCTACTTTGCGGTCACCGTTACCAAGTGGGCTTAAATTGCATCTCTCCAGCAGACCTCTATTACGGTGTATTCACTGGGCCCTAACACAGTAATGAAAATTCGACACGGAGCACAACAAATCCAGTTGTGCTTAATTTTGCTCCAAAGTGCAAATTAAGGTAATTGTGCATATAAAACTGAATACCAAAGACCAATAAAAACAATTAAAAAGAAGGAACTGATTGAATAGCCAAAAATTTTGTCATTAATAACTCCTTAGTTGTGCTCTAGGAATGATACATGGACGGATGATAGATAGACTTATTTATTAACAAATGAACTGACATCATTTTTATACAATTTTGAACTAAATCAATGATTTTTATTAAAATCAAGTAGTTGTGGGCATCAAGCCATGGCTAATGTAGAAAATTCCAAGACAGAAAGTCCGATTGAATTAGAGGGAAATCTGGCATAAGCCCTTATTAGGACTGTATAAAAATGATTTCATTTCCTTTTTTAATAGATAAGTCTTTATATCATTCTTCCATGTGTTTTTCTTAGGGCAGAACTAAGGTAGTTGGTCATAGAACTAAGATAGACGTAGAAACTATAGTTTTCCAAGTGTTTTGTTAAGTGGTACCAGTAAACGGCGGGAGTAAGTATGACTCTCTAATTGGACCAATACTTGTTTGCCAGCTTTTAGAAAGGCAAGGCCATCTAGAGTCTCAGGCAGGTTGACCACTTGATTTTACCAATTTTTGACCAATTTGATTTTAGAATTAGAATTTAGAATCGACAATAGATCAAGAATACGAATACTCTACTTAACATATAGACTTTGGAGATTTCCTCTTAAGGTTGCAAGATAGCATTACCTATGCTGGTTTTTTAGAAAATGCTGAACTGTTGTGATATATCTGGAATCGGCTGGTTTTCTTGAATAAATGTTTTGAAAATATTGGAACAATATTTGGAGGCATAAATACCTCCTATAATTAAGAGAAGTTCAAGCAAAGTTTTGCTGATAGATGGGTGAAGCTTATGCATTTACCCCTAACCAAGGGTCCTACAAAATAACATAATAAAAAGTAAAATAAAAAAAGCCAAAATATTGCATGCATCAATTTATATTCTACTTCTTAAAAATTGTGTTTCAGTTCTGTGTTTCAGGAAACAGATTCCTTATTACTTATTCAAAGATCCACTTGCTACAATAACGTTCGTATGTATTTTCGCTGTTATTGTTACAATTTTTTTATGCAATTAAGGTTGAGAACAGTACTTGTCATATAAAAAAAAAAATTCTGACCGCAATCGTCGCAAAACAAAATGTAGGACATGAGGTAATAATGAAATAAATGAAAGTGACTTCACTAACATAATTGACTGCCAACCTTATTTAGCAACCAAATTTAACAAATTAGTGATGTAAATAATGACGAAAACTACACTGCCTTTCCTACTATCTTCTATCTTCGCCAATTTCTCTTCTTCTTTCCTGTTTCTTATATTTCGTTTGTTTGTTTGTGTAAAATGAGTGACGGCCATTTTTTCCGTTTTATTTAATATGATAGATTAAACTTAAAGACCCCTTCTGTCTGTTCTTTAACTCTTCAAGATTGGTAAAAACAAATCAAATATGTCTCTTTCAGCTGTTCTTTTGGATATGGTTGCTTGCCTTGAAAGCCATGCACAACTGAGGCAGAGAAATATAGAAGCTGATATGTTTGAATACATGCTAAAGTCATTTCCAGAAGCTGTAGCCCTTCAAATGGAAATACTAAGAAGACATGATTTTCCTGGCGATTCAGAAGGTCTTTTCTTTTTCTGTTTTTCTCGAAGTAATTAACTGGTTAGGCTGAATACATGCTAACTTGCCTAAGTCATTTATACATGAATACGTGCTTAAGCCATTTCTAGAAGCTCAATCAATCAATTTTTGATTCGATTAATCTGTTGTTGTTTTTTAAATTAATTTTTTTTTTTTAATTCTTTTTCTATTTTTCAAGAAATTAGGCTGAATACATGCTAACATGCTTGAGTCATTTATGCATGAATACATGCTTAAGCCATTTCTAGAAGCTCAATCAATCAATTTTAAAATTCGATTAATCTGTTGGTTTTTTTAAATTGATTTTTTAATTCTTTTCCTATTTTTCTAGAAATTAGGCTGAATACATGCTAACATGCTTAAGTCATTTATACATGAATACGTGCTTAAATCATTTCTAGAAACTCAATCAATCAATTTTTGATTCGATTAATCTGTTTTTTTTTTTTTAATTGATTTTTTATTTATTTTTTTATTCTTTTTCTATTTTTCAAGAAATAGTTAACTGGTTAGGCTGAATACATGCTAACATGCTTAAGTCATTTATGCATGAATACTTGCTTAAGCCATTTCTAGAAGCTCAATCAATCAATTTTAAAATTCGATTAATCTGTTGGTTTTTTTAAATTGATTTTTTAATTCTTTTCCTATTTTTCTAGAAATTAGGCTGAATACATGCTAACATGCTTAAGTCATTTATACATGAATACGTGCTTAAATCATTTCTAGAAACTCAATCAATCAATTTTTGATTCGATTAATCTGTTGTTTTTTTTTAATTGATTTTTTATTTTTTTTTTTATTCTTTTTCTGTTTTTCTCGAAATTAGGATGAATACATGCTAACATACATAAGTCATTATACATGAATACGTGCTTAAGCCATTTCTAGAAGCTCAATCAATCAATTTTTGATTCGATTAATCTGTTGTTTTTTTAATTTTTTTTAATTCTTTTTCTATTTTTCTAGAAATTAGGCTGAATACATGCTAGCATGCTTAAGTCATTTATACATGAATACGTGCTTAAGCCATTTCTAGAAGCTCAATTAATCAATTTTTGATTCGATTAATCTGTTGATTTATTTTTAATTGATGAATTTTTGTTATAAAATTTACTGTTTTAATTTACTGTTATAAATTTGTTATAATTTACTACTGCTGCTACTAAAAACTCACCGCAACACCAAGCCGCCTGATGCCAACATAGCTACAGGCACTCCTCTTCCATCCCAGTCTATTTAAAGCCTCCCCCTCTTCACACCCTCCCAAGAAGTTTCCATTTCCTTTAAATCTTTCTTTATGACATTCTCCCATCCTTGACGAAGACGACCTGCTTTCCACTTAGCCCTAGACGTTTGGCCAAAAAGGACAATCTTCGGCAATCTGTCACCCTTAATCTGTTGAAATTTACATAAATTTTAGTGATTATTAATAACATTTGTTAACATTAATAGAAGTAGATCCGATTAATGTTGATAGAAAATGAAGAATGATTGACTGAACTATGTACAGAAAGAAAATATATTTTTCCTTTTCTATATGTCTAACTTTGTTTCGTGTCTTGTAGATCTTAATTTTTCTTATTTATTTATTTTTCATTGAAAGATTTTTGGATATAAATTCAAATTACGAAATACGGAACGATTTTTTTTTTTCGAAAGTGTTTCGATTTTTTTTTTTTTTTTTTTTTTTTAATGTTGCCTGTTTTAAAGTATTGCTTGTATTAAGAAAAAAATGTCAGTTTGGTTTCAGAACTCATTTATGAAATGATAATGGGGTAGCAACGAAATTATGAAAGCTGCAACAAAGAATTATGGTGGGGGGCGCACAAGACGCATTATATTAAATACCTAACCTAATCCAATCAAAATAGCATCGCTATATATTAAATATTTAATAATGAAAATATACCTAAAACGTAGAGTTCAACTGAGCCTAAGCTAATTTTCTTCGGATACTGCCGGCCAAAAACTGGTTACTGTCTTATCTGTAGATCCACATTCTCGACTGTGTACCTAATAATGCAAAAGTACCTATAATGGCAACAATATGCTTCTATTGTTGCATTATTATTTCAGGGACGTCACAATTTCTACAATTGGCCTCTTCCGTTGGTAAAGAAGACCCTGAAATTCAAACACTGTTAACCAAGGTCAGGAGTCTATTACTACCTCCTGTGAACTACAAGAACTGTGTTTAAATTGAATAGTTACGTGACTGTGTTTGTGTTATATGAAGTGATGGAATATAATTGTGTATATTTTTCTCAATTACGGTTTTTGTTCTATTATTGTTTTTTTTAAAAGAGTTTTTCTAGTTAATTTCTGTTCGTATTTAATTATTTTATTAGCTAATGACAGGAGCGTTTTTAAAGCTATTGTTTTCCAACTATCTACTCAATAATTAAGATATCGACTTACAATTTATCCCTAGATAAAAATTTTGCCAAAAAATCGATAATAGTTTTACAATAGTAGATTCATAAACTTAGGGATTCTGGTTGTTTCATCATAGTAGTCCCCCACGTCTTGCAATCGTTATGGGCCACATAAGTTTTTGTGCAGCTTCATATTTTGACGTCCCATGATGAGTTTTTGTTGAACTAGAACAGAAGAAACTGGCTTACCTCGTAAAGTCATCAATTTAATATGCCCTTTTTTATTCCTATCTGCAGTTGCGGTGAATCAAAAATAATTTATACATGGGGGCCATTTTTTCATTGACTTTATTATAGGTTAAAAATAATCTCATAGTCCGTTTGGTTTCCTACTTTGGACCTCGAAACCGTTGGTTTCTCTACAACCTCGGTCTTAGATGGGTTCAGCTTCAACTTCTTCGATGCTAGGTAAGCTTCAGTTACGTTTAAGAGAGATTGGAACTCCTCAGTTGTTCTGGTCACATAAGCTGTGTCTTCACCAGTGGTGTCGTTGAGAGGGAGCAAGAGGGCAGTTGCCCCCCCCAATAATTTGAAAAAAAACTATATCTTATTAAGCAGCTTTAAAAGTTTTGTTCGTTTTAAGTGTTAAAATTTCCTCTTTACTTTGAGCAGACAATTTTTTTTAAATTAATTCACGTTCGTTTTTAACACAAGGAAAACGGCAAAAATAGGGGTTCCATTACACATAAATATTTTTCCAACTATAGTGTCTTTGAAACCTTATCATCAAGTAAAAATGTAAGCCTATTGATTTGCAAAATTGAAAAATGTTCTATGTTTCGTGTTTCGCCGTATTTGCTCAGATTAATTCTTTCCCTGATATTTAAGTGCTTTTACTTCCTAAAATCTACAAGTTCAAGACTAGATTATCTTGTTAATAATTTCTTAGACCACATTGCTTTTCCATTTGCGAAAAATTGATTGAAGAAAAAACGGGTTTAATTTCTATAAAGCAGTGAACAAAAATAAAATGTATAAACTGCACTTTAACTAAAAAATAAAAAAAAAATAAAAATACTCCAAATATTTCGGCCCCACGTCCGGGAGCCTTTCTCAGCGGAAAAAAAGAAAAAAAAAAAACCGACAATTTAAGACTTTTTTTTAAGACATCATAAATAAAATGCCACAACAAATAAAACACCACAAAAAAATATAAACAATAAAATAAATAAGAAACAAACTCACATTATAAAACAAAACTCCTGCACTGACGGTAATAACTTTAGAATAAAACTAAAGCAATTGTATATAATGAAACTTTCCTCTGCCATATTCGGTGTATAAATGGGAATCTATTAAAAATGAAAATTATAAATACTTGCAACAAAACAAAAGCAGGTCACCCAACCCCAAATCCAATTAAAATCTTACAGGTTAATGAAAAAAAAGTTATGAATTATAAATTGAATGGATTTTTCCATTTGCTATTTTAGCTGCCGTCCGTTGACTTCTTACAGTATTGACCTTGCTTTGACTTTCGAATGGATAAGTTAATAATCATAACTTTAACTTTTTCGAATTGTATCAAATTTGAAATAAGGTCGCTAACTAAATGTGGAAAATAATCACAAAATAATGTTTCACGATCTGTGACAATGCTTTAACTTACCCTGTATCTTTATTTAGACAGCGCTGTTGTACTGCCTATCATCTTTGTTTGGCTTTATGTGGCCTGCTGATATCAATGCTATTTATTACTATAAATGGGTAAACTTACAAACAAATCAATTTAATAAACAACTATACAGAATATTTCAATAAATCACGTATATTAAAGGTCTACTGCAACAAATAAAAACTTACAGAGTCAAAATCCATTCAAAATTACGAGCAAATTAATAGCGGTTACCCGGGGCTATTAGAATAGAGCTAGGTTCAATTATTAGATTAAGCATCCTATGCTGGGCGTGGGGGTTGGGAGAATGTACTGTAGCAATAGTTGTGAATATGGCTGAAAAAGGCCGAGTGTATACGGCATTTACCTTCGCTCACCCGAAAGTTTGTTTACACTTTCACTTTTACTGTGGTTACTGTTTGTTTTTACTGTTACTGTTTCAACAGTTTTACTGTTTCACTTTTACAGCTGTCGTTTGCGGCAGCTCATTGCTGACATTTTTAGTAAAAGTCAAATACCGGCACTATATATTTATGACTGCTTAATGTGATTTTATTTTTTATGATGTGTTGTGTATTGTTTTTAAACTCGCCAAGTAGTGTGTTTGTTAAATGGTAACTTTTCTTCACTAACGCTTGAATAGCACCTACTTCAATAGTAACCCCTCTTGCCCCCCCCCCCCCCGCAACAACAAAAATACTGTAGCTACGCGCGTGGTTTTCACCAAACTTTTCATAAGAAAACTGGGTATTCGCTAGTGACACAACTAGGCCCATCTTTCAAAGAAACTCATCTATATCATTAATATAAAGAGTAAAAAGTTTTGGTGACGACGCCCATCCCTAATGGATCCTTCTACGGTTCTCTGAATGGCATAGAAGCCCATTTTTTGAAAAAAAATAATAGCAAAAAATAAAGTCATTTTTAATATTTTAATTAACAAAATGAAAAAAAAAATCTGGGTTGTCCTTTTTAATGAGGTCACAAAATAAAAGGGACCTATCAATACTATCATATTGTTATTTAGTGTCTAGAAAAGCGATATAAAGCTTACCTATTCCCCTGCAAAAGGTTTCCAATAAAGGCCTAGAGTATAGATACACGGTATGTAGCTGAGTACCCCTTTCAGCATCCTCCTTGTATCTTACTGACAATATTTTCAGCATCCTACTCTAACATGTAAAACTTTTACCAAAAACTAATTAATTGTTGGCACTAAGTCAATGGCGTATCTAATATTTTTTTGGGTGGGGGAGGGAGGTTACAATTTTCTTATGAAACACTCGTGAAAGTTTTGTTTACACGCATTTTGTTACGTTTTTACGAATCGGCCAATGATTTCAGGGGAAGGATCCCAACTCCGCCTCCCCCCTAGATAAGGCCTTGCGCTAGATTATTAGGACTATAATCATTATGTATGGTCAGAGCTCTTCAATAACGGCACTATAATTGACTTTATAGGAAACTAGAACCGCAAATAAACAAAGTGAGCAGAACTGGCAAGAGGGGGTCAATTAATTTTGTATTTATTGTTCACGGGATTCCATCCATACCTGGAAAAAGCCATCCATGGTGGCTCTTCATACTTTGTTTCAGTCCCCTCTCTGGCATCTCCTATTAGCTGGTGAAAATGCTAAGGGAGTAGAAGTTGGGTGACCACTGCATTGATCGGCTTGCTATGTACTTATGGATAGATGGTTGTCAGGCAAGCTCAGTCTTTGTGATTCTGAAGATTTCAAGCAGTTCCTGTGAACGATCTAAGAATAAGGATCTACTCGGACCAAAAGTAACCAAAAAAAAGGAATTATATACAATTAATGTTTTTATGCCAAGGGTTTTTTATGCTGACTCGAGATAAGGACAATTTAGTTTTATTGGCTAAAACCTACAGAACGCAATTTAGCCAAAACGAAACCAACTGAAAAGAAAGTTCTACGGGTAGATGGGTGTCATGCAAGCTCAGTCTCTGTGATTCTGAAGATTTCAAGCAGTTCCTGTTAACGAACTGAAAGTAAGGATCTACTCGGACCAAAAGTAACCAAAAAAAAAAAATGAATTTTATGCAATTAATACATTAAAAGAATTAGCTTTTTATGCTGACTTGAGATAAAGAAATTCCTCAATTTTAATGTTGCTCATCGAAAGCTACGAGCCTGAAAAACTTGACCCAATTTAAAAAAAAGGTTGTGGCACGAGAAAGTGGCGTTTAATTTGAGGCACAAAACTGTTATTTCGCCCCAAAGAGAACCAGGTTGCTGTCAATCGAAAATTCGGAGGTAGCCAATCGATTTAAAAATATCATAAAACTGTATATTGAGCTTCTCAGTTGTAGAGGTGGCTTATTCATTCCTTTATCACGTAGATAAAGATTAATATTTACATTGGATATTTATTGTGATTGAATTAAAAAAAAAGTTTTTTCAACTGTAAGTGAGGAGCAACATTAAAACTCAAATCGAACAGAAATTACTCTGTATATGAAGGGTTGCCCCTCCTCAATACATTACTCTTTACGCTAAAGCTAATAGCACTTTTAAAAAGGCTTCCTATTCTTATTAAACATCCTCTGTGTTTCAGTTGCTGTTCTTAAAAAAATGGGACAAACAATCAAACTTCAGCGTAAAGTGCAAGGTATTGAGGAGAGGGCAACCCTTCGTATACAGAATAATTTCTGTTCGTTTTGAGTTTTAATGTTGCTCCTTACTTTCAGTTAAATAAACTTGTTTTTTTTTTATTTAATTTCCGTTCGTTTATCAAAAAATGCAGGTAAATCTGGATCACCCTCCACCAAATACACCCCTCCCCTGACGGGAAACTCCTCCGTGAAAACTTCATCCAACGTAAAGTACACCCAACCCCCGTCAAGTTCCCCCCAGACAGTTGTATCCTCAGTAGTGGGAGCTTTGCGCATGCCATGACGCCCTAGCAACCAGATGATGTTACAGTCTGATCACTCTCAAGGAAATGAAGATACAAATTACCCCGTGTCTCGCCAACAATGCACTCCATAGCCACAGGACAAATTATTTTTACTTATTAAATTTCTGTCTCTTCGAACGCACCTCTCTTGTTCTGCTTTAAGAAATATTCCCATTCTTAACCCAATAAAGATATCCTGTGAAAGATATAGAAAAACTTTTGTCCCATCTACAACACCTTAAATAAGTGAACCCCCTCTTTTTTTACCTTACCACTGTTTCATGTATTCTGCAGATTTAGAACTTTCTTTTCAGTTGGTTTCGTTTTGGCTAAATTGTGTTCTGTGGGTTTTAGCCATAAGACTAAATTGTCCCTGTATAATTAAGTTTATTCCCGTTGAATTTGGGAATTTCCATAATTTTTGACATCTGATTAATTTTTTCTGACTTATCTTAGCTCTTTTTTTTTGTGTACAGGGTGACCCAAAAAGATGCGTACTCATATTTTTTATGACAAAAAGTCAATTTTTTAACGAATGTCTTTTCTGTTGCAGGACGTGAAAGGCGAACCTATGGATGAACCTATGGTCGCCCCAAAAAATGTCTTCAACAAATCAGCAGAAGATATTCTCCATGGAGACCTATTTTGCGACAAAATCATGCCAGAATGTACAGATTCAATTTCGAAAACGTTTCGAAAAACGAAAACGTTTTTCCTGCCGGATTAAGTGCCTCCTGTGGCTTTAGAACACAAATCCACTACAGTCCCATGGTCTCTGAACTATGTAACCCAACTATTAATCGTTGATTTTGGTTGAAAGTTGTGACAACGGAAACGTTTTCGAAATTGAATGTACGCTGGTATGATATTGTCGCAAAAAAGGTCTCCAGGGAAAATATCTTCTGCTGATTCGTCCAAGACATTTTTGGGCAACTATAGCTGCAAAAGATCATCCATAGGTTCACCTTTCAAGTCCTGCAACAGAAAAAACATTCGTAAAAAAATTGATTTTTTATCAAATAGAATATGGGTACGCATCTTTTTGGGTCGCCCTGTACTTTTTAATTCTAACTTTCTTTTTAAAATTCTATTTACGGAAAAGTTGATTTTTAGTTACCATATATACATGGCCAAAAGAACGAATTCGCTGCCGGGAATTGGGAGATGTGGACCATAAAAAATTGCATATGACAGTTGAATAGGATTAGAATAATTATTTCCTTCTTCCATGAACCTACTTCAGTTGAACTCAGTCAGCAATGGGCTCTACTTTCGGCCGGAATTTTAGGGCCAGGGTGACGTACTGTCATTCGTAACCAAAACAGAATCTGCAGTTTTGTAGGTAAATTCATCAAACCTTTTTGCCTTATGTCAGAAGTTAGTGATAGGGGACATAGCTACTCTGAGTAAAAAAGTTTTTTTTAATCTCTTTAAAAAAAACGGATTTATTTTCTTTGTATTTCATTCGCTGCATAAAGTAAAACCATTACGGGTATTACGAAAAATTGACATATAAAGAAGTCTTATTAAATGAACATATTTGCAAATATGTATATTTATTCATCTCTAAAAATAGCAATGACATGTTATTACAAAAAACAAGAAAAAAACACAAACAAATAAGAAAATTATAGAAATTACTAAGCGGAATGGTCTGAACTTTAACAGAACAATTAAGTAAAACAAAAAAAATACAAATTACAAATCTTGAATATATTCAAGTTAGTGAAAATTTCTTCTTTTTTTAAATTTCCTTGCAATAAGCATCTCAAGATGACTCTATTGCTAGCATGCGAGGAAATCTATTATGCTACGAGCAAAAATCCGACGGTATGATGAGAGGAAAAGTTGTTTGAAGAGTTTGAAGACTTCAAAAGCTAGTGAAAAACCCTGGGAATTTTTGTAATCCAAATTTCCTGAAATATGCTGGTCTCTAACCTATACACTTTGATTTATAAATTATAATTTATAGATTTCATAATTATAGATTTTGTCTTATATACTTAGGGAAAAAAAAAACCAATTTTGCTGTTTTTAAGAGTGAAAGTCTTTCGAAATTGTTTCCCATTTCAGGCACTTAAATTTGATTTTTAACTACAGCTATGGAACGGCTTTGATGCGAATATTTTGTTAATTTACACAATTTTGTGGCTTTCAAATATTTTTACATAGACAAAACCTTGGATCAGAAATTCATTAGCCAAGTTAATTATCCGAATCAAGTATATTGTTATATATTCTAATTAATGTTTATTTTATTCTTTTATTGTCGAGGCTGGGATTTTATTTCTGTTTTTGTGGATCAATTTCTGCTATCTAAACTCATAAAGCACTATAAAAAAAATAATAAATAAAAAAAGAACACTCAAATAGTAAGCCTGATCAAGCAATACAATAGAGAATCATTATAAACAAACAATTCTGACTTTGTATATTTATTTAATAAGGATATTGTTATTCAGGAAAAGTAAACCATATTCATCCTGAAATAAATTTCTTTTAGTCTTTATATAGGCAAATTTGTATCATTACTTTTTAAAATAGGATGATAAAATTACTTAAGAAACTAAAAAAACACAAAAAATTATTAAACAGCGAAATTGTATTCTTTGTTAATTATTTTTAATTACTTGCGAAAATAAAGAAAAAAATCAATGAGGATCTAGCTATTGTTGTTAAAATCAGCTTCAGTTCCTGTACGCAGTACTTGGTTCCTGTTCAAATTGTCTTCAAGAGAAAAGTTCTTCAAACATACATCAAGTTTAAAGGGTTCTTTATCTATATACACCCCTTGGTACCCATTCAAATGGTCTAATTGAAAAAAAAAATACTTTAGACATATATCGCATTTAAAGTTTCTCACCGGTATGAATTCTTCGATGCCTATTTAAGTTGCTTAATGAAGAAAAGCATTTCTTACATACATTGCATTTATATGGTTTTTCACCAGAATGTATTCTTTGATGCGCATTCAAGCTGCTCGATTGAGAAAACCTCTTCTGACATATATCACATCTAAACGGTTTCTCACCAGTGTGTATTCTTTGATGCCTATAAAGGTGGCTTAAATCAGAAAAAGATTTTTCACATATATCACATTTATATGGTTTTTCACCAGAATTTATTCTTTGATGCGTATTCAAGGTGCTCGATTGGGAAAAGGTCTCCTGACATACATCGCATTTATATGGTTTCTCACCAGTATGTATTCTTTGATGGGTACTGAAGTGGCTCAAATAAGAAAAGCATTTCTTACATACATCACATTTATATGGTTTCTCACCATTATGTATTCTTTGATGCGCATTCAAGTTGCTCGACCGAGAAAACCTCTTCTGACATATATCACACTTTAACGGTTTCTCACCAGTATGTATTCGTAGGTGGTTATTCAAGCTGTCCTTCCGCGTAAAAGATTTTTCACATTCATCACATTTATATTTTTTGGCTCTATCTATTTTTTTATGCATTCCCAATTTTCTGTGCTTTTTACTGTAGATGTGACTATTCAGATCTGTTTTCTGATTATCTACGCTTTTTACTTCAGACTTCAGTTCAAATGAACCTGAAAAACCACTTGTAGGCAGATACTGTGAAATTGGCGTTTTAACCACAGCAGCTGGGTTTGGGCCTAGGAATTTCGGTTGAATTACGCCATCAGAACTGGACATAGTAGAAGGCATTTTTTCTATAGTAAAGAAAAGTTTCATTAAAAGCAAAAAAAAAATGAAGAAAATTTAAAAAAGTAGCATTACCACAGGTATGAATGAAAGGTGCCTTCAATAAATATTGTATCATTAGCATCCGCAGTGTCTACCACTCGTGAAGTGTGCATATATAAAAGATAGATACTTAACGTTCATATAAAATCCCTTGATCTTCGTTCAGATACTTTCCAGATTAACTACGGAGTACCTCAGGGCTCTGTCCTTGGGCCTGTTTTATTTCTTCTTTTTAGTTGAAATTTGTCAAAATTATTGGGTGCGAAGATTAGAGGTATGACGGATTTATATGTAAGTTATGACAGGTTTTCAACTATTTAAATAAATAACAAATAATTAGGTGATTTGCGTTTAATCCATTGTGGGGAATTTTTTTTTTTTTTGCATATTTATGTTGATGCTGTAGGCTTGTATTTGCTTTGGCTGGATTTATTTTTATTGTATCAGAGCTAAAGTATGTAACACAGTCAGTGCTAGTTTTTATTTTTGTAGTGTAAGTAACATTGTAATATTGTCAGTGCTGTCAGTATGCCACCAGGCATGTGCACTGGTTTGTCATATTTATTTATGTAATTCTTGCAAATAAAAAATTATCTATCTATATAATGATTCATTTAATTTAATTGAGTGATATTTCACACAATAGAATAATTAGAACTAAAATGATGGAAAATCGTATTTCAGGCTTAAATCTTAAGAACTACGAAAATTATAGGAACATAATAAAACACAATAAAATTTTGATCGGTTTCTAATCGATAATTTCTTCTTGGTTCTACTTTAATACTTTTTAGAAACATTCAAGCAAAGAACGAAATTGGAACTTTGAAAAAACATAAAAATACCCCGAGGATGTATGCTAGAATTAGTGGGGGTGGGAGGCAAGAGGTCTCGTTTATGTATCAAAATTTTATTGAAAAAACAATTTCTTTGAACTGAAAGTAAAGAGCAAACGTAAAACTGAAAAAATGTACTTCAAAAAATAATTTTATCGCAACACTATATAACTTGATCATGGAAAACTAACACGAAGGAGAGAAGGCTATTTACATTTATTTTGTTTTATTAAAACTTGAAAATTCAAATCAAGGTATTTTGTTTACAGAACAAGAGGGGGTACTATTTTTCAGGTGACATTTTTTCAAAGTTGTTTAACGAATTTGAATATTTCTTTTTCATTAATTTTTTCTACTTCTAGAAAAGTAATTAAAATGTAGTTTAGAAAAAAATTATAATGATGAAATCAGCTTTTGAAATCAGATTGAATGACTCTTATATTCAATCATTTAAGGTTTATTTAGTATTTCAGGTAAAATCTGGAATTAGCATGCTAAAATGTAAAATGCTCATCGATTTGCCTTTAATCATTCTCTCCAAATTCAAAATTGTTGCCGTCTTGTGAGGATCTAATGCCTGGATACGGCCCAAGCCAGAGAGAATGGGTAACTTATAGAGGGAATATATATATATATCATGAAAAGAGAAAACACCAATGCAACAGCACAAACACACGCAAAAAAAAAAAAAAAAAAAAAAAAAAAAAAGAGAGAAGGAGAAAAGGAAGACTGTTTTCCTAAATTAGTCATTAATATAGACCAGCACTTGAATGAGGCCTCAACCCTACTCATCCATACAATCACATAGGTCAAACAGCATAGCCACACACAATCAACCATAAAGAATAATCCATGGACAGGCAGTCATGTCGTCAATAAGTATAAGTCGTCATTTACCAAACAATAGAAAAAATAATATAGACAAATAATTCAGAGGCAACACCCAACATAAGGGCTCATCAGGAGAATACACTGGCCTATATAGGGTTTCGCCACTCTAAATTCTCTACCCAGCACAGTGTTGTGGCTACCACAGAATATCCATGGCATCCCCGCGTCAGGTATCACCCCCAAAATACATGCCTATGAAAGAAAAAAAAACAGCAAATGTAAAACAACCAAGTAAAACCAAAACAAGCTTATCCTGTTACTATATCCCACCCTTTAGCAACAATAGGTAAACTAAATATTATAAATTTTACCAAATCACAAATATTAACACATTGCAAAAAACCTGAATGAACTAAACAATTATAGAATTCATCTTTACCATGTGGCTAATTTTTAAGAAAATCCGCTCAATTAGAAACACAATTCAAAATTAATGGCGCTGCGACAACATTTCTCGAACCTCCGAAATTAGTTGAAAATTTCTTTAAGTATTTCTAGATAATTCTTTTGATATTTATTTAAAAGTTCGTTATAATGAAAACTAAATTTTTTAAAATGCCAAGTTAATTTATTTGCAGAAAAACCTCTTGATATCAATTTTTGGCTTAAGATTTTACATCTATTTTTAAAATCAATATAATTACTACAAATCCTTGTATAGCGAAGTAACTGTGAGAAAAACGCTGAATATGTGATATTAGAGTGTATATTACTTTCAGGGAATGGGAAACTAATCACTTCAAAATCAAAATCATCCGTTTTATTATACATTTTAAAACTCAATTTATTATTATCACAAATATTAATATTTAAATCTAAGAAATGATCTTCATGACCAGCGCCATGACTAGGCTCAAGAATAAGCTCTGATGGATATATATTTTTAGAAATATCAATGAAATCCTTACAATTTAAGACCAAAATATCATCTAAATATCTTTTATTAATAATTTATTTTATTAAGCTGGAGAAAGAAGTGTCGTTGCTAATACCGATTCTGAGGATATAGCCATTCCTGCCAATGGAGGATGACGAGTTTTCGGTGACTCTCCTTTTTTTTAAGATACGGCTGTTTTTTAAGCTTTATATATATATATATATATATATATATATATATATATATATATATATATATATATATATATATATATATATATATATTATAAACTTATAGAGAGAATAAAGGAAACTTATAAGAGTGGAAATAACTATCAACGCCATACAGTGACTGGCGGCACATGGCGTTGTTCAAGCTTTGTAATGGTTTTTGTTGGGAACTGAGATCAAGCCCTTATTACTATCCTAATTCTATCAATTATACTGCTTAAACTATCTATTATTGTTTTTAAACTAAAAATTTGTCATCAAGAGCTAGACTGTGGGGCAGTGATTCGATTGTAAAGGAAGCAACATTGGCCTTTCAAAAAAAGTTTTTTGGTTAGTGGAATAATAAAAAGGTAATATATAAATTAAATAAGTTGACAAAATGAAAGAATTATAATTAAAGTCCTTTTAAATACCCTTTCCAAATAGAATTGTCACTTGTCTGAAAATATATCAGTCATTCTTATTGCTTTCTTATATCATTATCTTCTTGATATTTGTTTCTTTTCATTTTATTTTGTTCAACTAGTATAAGAAAGCAATATTCCATTCAGCTGAGTCTTGTCAAAAAATTTTTGACCAAATGCAATATCTTGCAACATCAAGTTACAAGATATATAATATTAATATCTATTTTTTTTTATTGCTCCCTTTTTACTTTTCAAATTAATTTGATTCTATACATGGTTAACGCAATCCCAGAATTACCGTATAAAATTCTGACAGGTACAAATGTAAAAATAAAAGAAAAAAAAGTTCAAACTCAATGAAAGGTGCCACGTGAACACCCCAGTTTCATTTTCAAAAATAAAACTGTAAAGAGGGTCGACGAGATTCGTCTACCGAGGATTCATTTCTCCACCGATCTCTCTTGGAATAACCACCTTGATCGGGTGAGAACCTTTCTTTGCAAGAAAGCTCGGAGTTACTCTTCGATGCAAAAACCTTCTTCCATCTAGATCGATTATCCCACTTACAAATCCTGTATCAAACCCACAGCTGAATCTGGATGCTCGCTCTATGCTGGCACCCCAAAACACTATTAGCACCACTCCAGAAGATCCTGAATAGGGCAAACAGGCCGGGCTGCACATCTACATATGACTCACTCCAGACTCCAAATGAAAAGTTTGATGTAGCATCGATGACTGTTTTCTACAAGTACATAAATTCACCTCCCTCAAACGAGCTTTCTCGCGTTGTTTCCCCCTTTGTCCAACCGTCAAGGCGAACGTGACGGCACATAGCTCAATCGAACTATCTAAGGTGGAAAAGCCTAGAATCGAGTTCTTGAGGAAGAGCTTCATTCGGCCTTACACTTCTATCTGGGACGATCTTCCTTTAATGTTATTCCTGCAAATCCCATTTGTTGACTCCTTCAAAAGAAGATTCAAGACATTTAAAACCTCGAATTTTCAAAACGAGGTCATTGAATAGCCTTTAAGTACCAAACGAGGTCATCAGATACCTTTAAGTACCAGGCGCTGTGAAAATAAGAAAAATAAATCCTAGTAACCTAAAATATTTCATATGTAGATTCAGTTAAAAATACCCTAAACAATCCATGAAAGTTTTCTTTTATACCCTTAGCCTTAGTAATAGTGGTAATAACAGCAGAAGTAGAAACTTCGGAAGGGGATCACTAGAGATTGAAAGTTCTAGTGAAAGTTTAACAGTCATAAGTGATTGAAGGGCAACTAGCCACCAACCCACACACCGTTTCTTCTAAGAAAGTCGATCAAAATTTTATTAGAAAAGCTACTGTCAAATTGTTTTGTTATTGCGAAAAGGAATTTTTTGCTATTGTGTATTATTATGTTATTTTTTATTTTTGTTATTGTGAATTTGAACTTTTTTCCCAAATAGATAAAAGCCACCCGGGTGAAGCATTCAGGGAAATTTTGGAGGACTGCTGCACTAAACAACAAGAGCTAAGAGCTCCTATGGCACTTGTGACGAGGTCGGAAGAGCCAAGAGCTCATATGGTATGAGCTCTAGCAAAATTCTAAGAAACAATAGATTGCTTTAAAAGGAAAATCAGAGGCTTAATGCCGGTCGGGATTTAAAATAAGAGCTCTTAGTCACGAGACCCTTCTAAATATGAAAATTCATTAAGATCCGATCACCCACTCGCAAGTTAAAAATACCACAATTTTTCTAATGTTTCCTCTCCCTTTAGCCCCCCGATGTTCGAATCAGGGAAAACAACTTTATCAAGTCAATTTGTACAGCTCCCTGACACACCTACCAATTTTCATCTTCCTAGAACGTACAGAAGCACCAAACTCGCCAAAGCACTGAACCCCACCACCTAATTCCCCCAAAGAGAGCGGATCCAGTCAGGTTACGTCAATCACGTATCTACGACATTTATAAGCATTTTCCAAGATTTCTGGTTTCCCCCTAAAACTCCCCCCAATGGCAACAGATCTGGTCGGGATTTGAAATAAGAGCTCTGAGACATGAGTTCCTTCTAAATATCAAATTTCATTAAGATCCGGTCACCCGTTCTTAAGTTAAAAATACCTCAATTTTTCTAAATTAACAACCCCCAGCTCCCCCAAAGAGAACGGATCCGTACCAATTATGTCAATCTCGTATCTATAACTTGTGCTTATTCTTCCCATCAAGTTTCATCCCGATATCTCCACTCTAAGCGTTTTCCAAGATTTCCGGTTTCCAAGATTTCTGTTTCCCACCTCCAACCCTCTATGTCCCCGGATCTGATTCGAATTGAAAATGGAGTACCTGAGACACAAGATTCTTCTATATATCAAGTTTCATTGAGATCCGATCTCCCATTCGTAAGATACCTCGATTTTCACGTTTTCCAAGAATTCCGGCTTCCCCCTCCAACTCCCTTCAATGTCACCGGATCTGGTCGGGATTTAAATGAGAGTTTTAAAGCACAAGATCCTTCTAGATATCAAATTTCATCGAGATCTGATCACCCGCTCGTAAGTTACAAATACCTCATTTTTTATAATTTTTCCAAATTACTCCCCCCCCCCGCCTCAACTCCACCAAAGAGAGCACATCTGGTCCGGTTATGTCAGACACCTATCTTGGACTTGTGCTTATTCTGTCCACCAAGATTCATCCTGATATCTCCGCTTTAAGAGTTTTCCAAGATTTTCGCCCCCCCCCTCCTAATGACACTGGATCCGGTCGGGATAAAAAATAAGAGATCTGAGTTTTGAGGTCCTTCTAAATATGAAATTTCATTAATATACGATCACTCTTTCACAAGTTTAAAATACCTCATTTTTTCTAATTTTTTAGAATTAACCCTCCCCCCCCCAACTCCCCCAAAGAGAGCAGATCCGTTCTGGTTATATCAATCCCGTATCTAGGACTTGTGCTTATTTTTCCCACCAAGTTTCATCCCGATCCCTCCACTCTAAGCATTTTCCAAGATTTTAGGTTACCCCCCAACTTCCCCTTCACCGGATAAGGTCAAGATTTAATATAAGAGCTCTGAAACATGATATCCTTCCAAGCATCAAATTTCATTAAGATCCGATCACTCCTTCGTAAGTTAAAAATACCTCATTTTTCAAATGTTTCAGAATTAACCCTCACCCCCACTCCCCCAAAGAGAGCGGATCCGTCCCGGTTGTGTCAATCATGTATCTAGGACTTGTGCTTATTTTTCCAGCCAAGTTTCATCCCAATCCCTCCACTCTAAGCGTTTTCCAAGATTTTAGCCCCCCCCCCTCAATTCCTCCCCAATGTCCCCGGATCCAGTCAGGATTAAAAATAAGAGCTCTGAGACACGATATAGATCCAAACTTCAAATTTCATTAAGATCCGATCACTCCTTCGTAAGTTAAAAATACCTCATTTTTCTAATTTGTTCAGAACTAACCCCCCTCCCCCAACTCTTCCAAAGAGAACAGATCCGTTGCGGTTATGTCAGTCACGTATCTAGGACTTGTGCTTATTTTTCCCACCAAGTTTCATCCCGACCCCTCCACTCTAAGCGTTTTCCAAGATTTTAGGTCCCCCCCGCCCTCAATTCCCCTCAATGTCACCGGATCCAGTCAAGATTTTAAATAAGAGCTCTGAGACACGATATCCTTCCAAACTTCAAATTTCATTGAGATCTAATCACTCCTTCGTAAGTTAAAAATACCTAATTTTTTTCTAATTTTTCAGAATTAACCCCTCCCCCTAACTCCCCTAAACAGAGAAAATCCATTCCAGTTATGTCAATAACGTATCTAGGACTTCTGATTATTTTCCCCACCAAGTTTCATCCCGATCCCTCCACTCTAAGCGTTTTCCAAGATTTTAGGTCCCCCCGCCCTCAATTCCCCCCAATGTCACCGGATCCAGTCGAGATTTTAAATAAGAGCTCTGAGACACGATATCCTTCCAAAATTCAAATTTCATTGAGATCCGATCACTCCTTCGTAAATTAAAAATACCTCATTTTTACTAATTTTTCAGAATTAACCCCCCCCCCCCCTTCCCAACTACCCCAAACAGAGCAGATCCATTCCGGTTATGTCAATAACGTATCTAGGACTTCTGCTTATTTTTCCCACCAAGTTTCATCCCGATCCCTCCACTCTAACCGTTTTTCAAGATTTTAGGTTCTCCCCTCCAGCTCCCCCCAATGTCACCAGATCTGGTCGGGATTTAAAATAAGAACTCTGAGACACAATATCCTTCAAAATATCAAATTTCATTAAGATCCCATCACCTTAAAAATTTCCAGTAATGACGAAGGGAATGATCATCTGGCAAAAGGCAATCTATGCAGGATACTACTATTACTACTTCCACCACAACCACTCCTACTATTGCAACTACTATTTCTAAGGTGACTACTACTAGGCCTGAGGATATTAAGGCAAAAATTATAGAAAATGTTGAGGAGAAAGTTGAACTAAATCAAAACACACTACGTGTATACCAGTTATCAAAGGGGCGCATAAGCAATATCTTAGGAACAGCTAAGCTTACAAACTTGAAGCATAAAGAGCAAGATGAGGGCGAGGGGGTGTTCAACTGACCTTAAGGCAATATGTGCATATTAATACTGCTACTACTACTACTTTTTTTGGCAATATGTGTATTGAAAAGAAATTATTAGGTGTATGAGGGAGGACTCACCTCAAACTTTACGCTAAAGTTTGATTTGTTTTTTGTCCCAATTCTTTAAGAAGTTTTGAAAAAAAAATCTGGATTGATGAATATGGTTCATCATGAAAGTAGTATGAAAGCTACTTACAATTCTTTCTTCTGCAGTATTTGTTAAAGCCTGCAAGTATTTTTTAAAGCCTGCAAGTATTTGTTAAAGCCTTCTTCAGTATTTGTTAAAGCCTTCTGCAGTATTTGTTAAAGTATTTGAAGTTTTTAAAGCCACCGTTTGATTGTTCTTCCTGCTTAAGCACTTGTTCTGATTGCGTTTCGTATGCGGGTCATTACTTTGTTTATACCTAATAATAACCTATTATATGCTGCTTCTTATGACCCAACTGAGGATGAGTGGTTTATATCCACTAAGCATTTTCGAATTTAACTGCTTTAAAAGAAGCCAAACTTTTATTCCATCGAGTCATACTTCTGCTTTGGATTTGAAAGCTCCGTTCTGGAAGAAATACTGACAGGCACCGGTTATAAATCAAGACTGGACCAAAACAGAAAAATGCTTAAAGATACGTGGCAATTATCGAGCACAGCCATAAAAGAAATTTATGCTTTTCTTTTGCTCCTTTCAAAGTACTAAAATTAGAAATTTGACCTGAAGCAAAGAAATAAACCATAACCTGACCATAACAGCCCATATTCTGCTCCTTTAAGTAAATAGGTCCTAGTTCATTAGCTAAAGTCCTAGAATAGAATATTATTTTATGTTAAAAATTTCTCTCACAGCATGGTTGCCGAATTTGAATTTTACGTAAAACAAGCGCTAGCAAATATAGATATATATAACATCGAAAAAACTTGCATAAACATAAAAGAGTCAACACTTAATAAAAAAGTCAAAAATGAAAAATAAATAGGTAACAATAAAATTAATGAAAATACATAAAAAATATGACGAGTTAAAACTTAGTTAAAAAGTCAAAAAGAAAAAAATAAATAGAAAACAATAAAATTAATGACTAATTTTCCTGGCTATTATATAACTCACCAAAACTTGGAACAAAACTCTTCCGATATCTTTCATGTTTAGCGGGGATGGGAGTCAGTTTGGGGATTGTATACGGGATGGTCTGTTGCGGGCGGGAAGGTAGAGTTCGGGGATAATGGAACATAATCGAGAAACAACCAGGGTCTTGGTACTGGAACAAAGGCATAGGAGGTGCCTTCTCTCGGCCAATGTGGTGAGCTTGAACTTACCAAGTAGATAATGATATGGAAACTTCCCTTCACCATTTATGATTCTAAGTGCTCGTTTTTGGACATTTTCAATCTTATAAATATGCTCTGAAGAAAGACCGAAATGCCACACTGGATGAGCAAACTAATTGGCCGAATAAAAGAACAATAAAGTTGGAGAAGATCCTTAAGGGGGCAAGAAAACTTTAACAAAAGTTTTAGAAGGGAAACCGAAGGGGAAGCTTGCTTTAGTATATTTTGAACATGGGCATCCCACATCAAGTCAGCAGTGATTGTCACCCCAAGTAGTTTAATGGATGTGACAGGGATTTTGGGAGGAGTGGAGTTTGTGAAAGAAGGGGATGATTTAAAAAATTAATTATCATAACCGACGATTTATTAGCCTTAACTTTCATATTCGACGAAGAAGCCGCCTCTGTGACATCGTCAAGTAATGTCATAGTTGAGTTTTTAATATTTTGTCGACAAACCTCAAGTGCAGACAGGTCATCCACATACTTCCATCGCACTGTGTGGTCAGTCATAAATCTATTAACCATTATAAGGAATAAAATGGGACCCATCAGGGTTCCCTGGGGGAAACAGGAAGATAGGAAGGGGATCAGAATAAACATTTTCATATTTAAGCACTTGAGAACTATTTGTAAAAAACGAGGCAACAATTTTAACTAAACAGGGACTCACTTGATACTCAATCAACAGTTTATTTACAAGGATATTATGGTCAATTAGAAATTTCCTAGTTGGTAGTTCATTGGCCATATTGTCTTTCCAACAAAATTTTATTGAATGCATTTGATTCTATAAAACCCAACCGTGTGAGATATACCTTTATTGTCCAAACATGTGGCTCCCAATTCCTGTGTGTAGTGTTCAAGTTTACAACTTCCGGAAATATCGGGTAGAGCAACCAAAGGAGTATCTTGGCGTTTGGGAGACAAAAGAATATTTGGAACATCAACGAGCTCTTTATTGTCATCTGGTAAAGCGTCTTCAAGTTCTAAAACAAAGTATAAATAATAGAGACATAAACCCAATTCAAAGGTGAGGCTTAACTAAAAAAAAAAAAGCTTTTCCTTTGACCTTCTCAAAGTACTGACATTATAAATTTGACCTGCAGCAAGGAGATCAACGTTAGGACTTAGGACCCTAGGACCTTAGGACCAAGAAAGGGTTGATTTTGTCAACATTGATCCCGTCTTTGATGAGCTGTTCAAAATATATGCATAATTGATTTCATACGAATATGTTCCATGCAAAATTTTGAAATTTCAAGAGTGTTGCCAAATTTAGTGCTGTGGAGCAAACAAAAAATTCTGCTGCAAAATACATGACAAGAAAATACCTATAGTTAACAATTGGTTGTTTAGCCATGAGTGTCTTCATACTGAGGGGTCGGCATCTTTTGCTACCTGGTATACTTATTAGTTGCTTCCAATACATTTGAAGGTGCGGAAACTTTTGTTTCATTTCCGCTAAGGAGAGGCACACGAAACTAAGAATAAATGGCAAGAGTTCGATCATCTTCATTAAGAGGGTAAACTATTCGACAAATTAGTTTACCTTTTATTTGATCAAAAGAAATGAGGTTTTCTTTAAACCGTGGTCATCTTTGGCGATGATAAATTATAACTATTGCAACAACTACATAACTATTTGCACATCTACTAATGATTCCTGAAATACATTATAACTCTATAGCTTTATAAGTTATAACTATATTATAATAGTATAACTATATGACTATTATAATTATATAACTGTTTTTGCATATTCTACTGATTCTTGAAATACATTTTAGGCCAAAATAAATAATTTGCCTAGATTCCTTTGTTTCTTGTACTTCTCAGGGCAACAAAGTTTGTGTCAACGGAGTTATGTAGCGATTTTAATTAAATATACATCCCACCGCCACAGTTTCGTAATTATCATAGGTAGCACAATCGAAACATATTCGATTTCGATTTGAGTTTTGTAATTAAAGAACGATGTTGGCACAATGTGTAACTTATTTTTTGGTTTGTTTGTTTGTTTAGCTTACAGCTACCAACAATTCTTGCCTGGGGCCAACAGATGGTTTTCGCAAGTAATTGTGTTAAAGCTACATGTTCGATCTCGATTTGAGTTTTGCAATTAAAGAACGATGTTGGCACAATGTATAATTTACTTTTTGGTTTGTTTGTTTGTTTAGCTTACAGCTACCAACAATTCTTGCCTGGGGCCAACAAAGATGGTTTTCGCAAGTAATTGTGTTAAAGCTACATGTTCGATTTCGATTTGAGTTTTGCAATTAAAGAACAATGTTGGCACAATGTATAATTTACTTTTTGGTTTGTTTGTTTGTTTAGCTTACAGCTACCAACAATTCTTGCCTGGGGCCAACAAAGATGGTTTTCGCAAGTAATTGTGTTAAAGCTACATGTTCGATTTCGATTTGAGTTTTGCAATTAAAGAACGATGTTGGCACAATGTATAATTTACTTTTTGGTTTGTTTGTTTGTTTAGCTTACAGCTACCAACAATTCTTGCCTGGGGCCAACAAAGATGGTTTTTGCAAGTAATTGTGTTAAAGCTACATGTTCGATTTCGATTTGAGTTTTGCAATTAAAGAACAATGTTGGCACAATGTATAATTTACTTTTTGGTTTGTTTGTTTGTTTAGCTTACAGCTACTTACAATTCTTGCCTGGGGCCAACAGATGGTTTTCGCAAGTAATTGTGTTAAAGCTACATATTCGATTTCGATTTGAGTTTTGTAATTAAAGAACGATGTTGGCACAATGTGTAACTTATTTTTTGGTTTGTTTGTTTGTTTAGCTTACAGCTACCAACAATTCTTGCCTGGGGCCAACAGATGGTTCTCGCAAGTAATTGTGTTAAAGCTACATGTTCGATTTCGATTTGAGTTTTGCAATTAAAGAACGATATTGGCACAATGTATAATTTACTTTTTGGTTTGTTTGTTTGTTTAGCTTACAGCTACCAACAATTCTTGCCTGGGGCCAACAAAGATGGTTTTCGCAAGTAATTGTGTTAAAGCTACATGTTCGATTTCGATTTGAGTTTTGCAATTAAAGAACGATGTTGGCACAATGTATAATTTACTTTTTGGTTTGTTTGTTTGTTTAGCTTACAGCTACCAACAATTCTTGCCTGGGGCCAACAAAGATGGTTTTCGCAAGTAATTGTGTTAAAGCTACATGTTCGATTTCGATTTGAGTTTTGCAATTAAAGAACGATGTTGGCACAATGTATAATTTACTTTTTGGTTTGTTTGTTTGTTTAGCTTACAGCTACTTACAATTCTTGCCTGGGGCCAACAGATGGTTTTCGCAAGTAATTGTGTTAAAGCTACATATTCGATTTCGATTTGAGTTTTGTAATTAAAGAACGATGTTGGCACAATGTGTAACTTATTTTTTGGTTTGTTTGTTTGTTTAGCTTACAGCTACCAACAATTCTTGCCTGGGGCCAACAGATGGTTTTCGCAAGTAATTGTGTTAAAGCTACATGTTCGATTTCGATTTGAGTTTTGCAATTAAAGAACGATGTTGGCACAATGTATATTTACTTTTTGGTTTGTTTGTTTGTTTAGCTTACAGCTACCAACAATTCTTGCCTGGGGCCAACAAAGATGGTTTTCGCAAGTAATTGTGTTAAAGCTACATGTTCGATTTCGATTTGAGTTTTGCAATTAAAGAACGATGTTGGCACAATGTATAATTTACTTTTTGGTGTGTTTGTTTGTTTAGCTTACAGCTACTTACAATTCTTGCCTGGGGCCAACAGATGGTTTTCGCAAGTAATTGTGTTAAAGCTACATATTCGATTTCGATTTGAGTTTTGTATTAAAGAACGATGTTGGCACAATGTGTAACTTATTTTTGGTTTGTTTGTTTGTTTAGCTTACAGCTACCAACAATTCTTGCCTGGGGCCAACAGATGGTTTTTGCAAGTAATTGTGTTAAAGCTACATATTCGATTTCGATTTGAGTTTTGCAATTAAAGAACGATGTTGGCACAATGTATAATTTACTTTTTGGTTTGTTTGTTTGTTTAGCTTACAGCTACCAACAATTCTTGCCTGGGGCCAACAGATGGTTTTCGCAAGTAATTGTGTTAAAGCTACATGTTCGATTTCGATTTGAGTTTTGCAATTAAAGAACGATGTTGGCACAATGTATAATTTACTTTTTGGTTTGTTTGTTTGTTTAGCTTACAGCTACCAACAATTCTTGCCTGGGGCCAACAAAGATGGTTTTCGCAAGTAATTGTGTTAAAGCTACATGTTCGATTTCGATTTGAGTTTTGCAATTAAAGAACGATGTTGGCACATGTATAATTTACTTTTTGGTTTGTTTGTTTGTTTAGCTTACAGCTACCACAATTCTTGCCTGGGGCCAACAAAGATGGTTTTCGCAAGTAATTGTGTTAAAGCTACATGTTCGATTTCGATTTGAGTTTTGCAATTAAAGAACGATGTTGGCACAATGTGTAATTTATTTTTTGGTTTGTTTGTTTGTTTAGCTTACAGCTACCAACAATTCTTGCCAGGGGCCAACAGATGGTTTTCGCAAGTAATTGTGTTAAAGCTACATGTTCGATTTCGATTTGAGTTTTGCAATTAAAGAACGATGTTGGCACAATGTATAATTTACTTTTTGGTTTGTTTGTTTGTTTAGCTTACAGCTACCAACAATTCTTGCCAGGGGCCAACAAAGATGGTTTTCGCAAGTAATTGTGTTAAAGCTTACATGTTCGATTTCGATTTGAGTTTTGCAATTAAAGAACGATGTTGGCACAATATATAATTTACTTTTTGGTTTGTTTGTTTGTTTAGCTTACAGCTACCAACAATTCTTGCCTGGGGCCAACAAAGATGGTTTTCGCAAGTAATTGTGCTAAAGCTACATGTTCGATTTCGATTGCAATTAAAGAACGATGTTGGCACAATGTATAATTTACTTTTTGGTTTGTTTGTTTGTTTAGCTTACAGCTACCAACAATTCTTGCCTGGGGCCAACAAAGATGGTTTTCGCAAGTAATTGTGTTAAAGCTACATGTTCGATTTCGATTTGAGTTTTGCAATTAAAGAACGATGTTGGCACAATGTGTAATTTATTTTTTGGTTTGTTTGTTTGTTTAGCTTACAGCTACCAACAATTCTTGCCAGGGGCCAACAAAGATGGTTTTCGCAAGTAATTGTGTTAAAGCTACATGTTCGATTTCGATTTGAGTTTTGCAATTAAAGAACGATGTTGGCACAATGTATAATTTACTTTTTGGTTTGTTTGTTTGTTTAGCTTACAGCTACCAACAATTCTTGCCTGGGGCCAACAAAGATGGTTTTCGCAAGTAATTGTGTTAAAGCTACATGTTCGATTTCGATTTGAGTTTTGCAATTAAAGAACGATGTTGGCACAATGTATAATTTACTTTTTGGTTTGTTTGTTTGTTTAGCTTACAGCTACCAACAATTCTTGCCTGGGGCCAACAAAGATGGTTTTCGCAAGTAATTGTGTTAAAGCTACATGTTCGATTTCGATTTGAGTTTTGCAATTAAAGAACGATGTTGGCACAATGTATAATTTACTTTTTGGTTTGTTTGTTTGTTTAGCTTACAGCTACTTACAATTCTTGCCTGGGGCCAACAGATGGTTTTCGCAAGTAATTGTGTTAAAGCTACATATTCGATTTCGATTTGAGTTTTGTAATTAAAGAACGATGTTGGCACAATGTGTAACTTATTTTTTGGTTTGTTTGTTTGTTTAGCTTACAGCTACCAACAATTCTTGCCTGGGGCCAACAGATGGTTTTCGCAAGTAATTGTGTTAAAGCTACATGTTCGATTTCGATTTGAGTTTTGCAATTAAAGAAAGATGTTGGCACAATGTATAATTTACTTTTAGGTTTGTTTGTTTGTTTAGCATACAGCTACCAACAATTCTTGCCTGGGGCCAACAAAGATGGTTTTCGCAAGTAATTGTGTTAAAGCTACATGTTCGATTTCGATTTGAGTTTTGCAATTAAAGAACGATGTTGGCACAATGTATAATTTACTTTTTGGTTTGTTTGTTTGTTTAGCTTACAGCTACCAACAATTCTTGCCAGGGGCCAACAAAGATGGTTTTCGCAAGTAATTGTGTTAAAGCTACATGTTCGATTTCGATTTGAGTTTTGCAATTAAAGAACGATGTTGGCACAATGTATAATTTACTTTTTGGTTTGTTTGTTTGTTTAGCTTACAGCTACCAACAATTCTTGCCTGGGGCCAACAAAGATGGTTTTCGCAAGTAATTGTGCTAAAGCTACATGTTCGATTTCGATTTGAGTTTTGCAATTAAAGAACGATGTTGGCACAATGTATAATTTACTTTTTGGTTTGTTTGTTTGTTTAGCTTACAGCTACTTACAATTCTTGCCTGGGGCCAACAAAGATGGTTTTCGCAAGTAATTGTGTTAAAGCTACATATTCGATCTCGATTTGAGTTTCGCAAGTAAACAATGATGTTGGCACAATGTATAATTTTTTTTTGGTTTGTTTGTTTGTTTAGCTTACAGCTACTTACAATTCTTGCCTGGGGCCAACAGATGGTTTTCGCAAGTAATTGTGTTAAAGCTACATATTCGATTTCGATTTGAGTTTTGTAATTAAAGAACGATGTTGGCACAATGTGTAACTTATTTTTTGGTTTGTTTGTTTGTTTAGCTTACAGCTACCAACAATTCTTGCCTGGGCCAACAGATGGTTTTCGCAAGTAATTGTGTTAAAGCTACATGTTCGATTTCGATTTGAGTTTTGCAATTAAAGAACGATGTTGGCACAATGTATAATTTACTTTTTGGTTTGTTTGTTTGTTTAGCTTACAGCTACCAACAATTCTTGCCTGGGGCCAACAAAGATGGTTTTCGCAAGTAATTGTGTTAAAGCTACATGTTCGATTTCGATTTGAGTTTTGCAATTAAAGAACGATGTTGGCACAATGTATAATTTACTTTTTGGTTTGTTTGTTTGTTTAGCTTACAGCTACCAACAATTCTTGCCAGGGGCCAACAAAGATGGTTTTCGCAAGTAATTGTGTTAAAGCTACATGTTCGATTTCGATTTGAGTTTTGCAATTAAAGGACGATGTTGGCACAATGTATAATTTACTTTTTGGTTTGTTTGTTTGTTTAGCTTACAGCTACCAACAATTCTTGCCTGGGGCCAACAAAGATGGTTTTCGCAAGTAATTGTGCTAAAGCTACATGTTCGATTTCGATTTGAGTTTTGCAATTAAAGAACGATGTTGGCACAATGTATAATTTACTTTTTGGTTTGTTTGTTTGTTTAGCTTACTGCTACTTACAATTCTTGCCTGGGGCCAACAAAGATGGTTTTTGCAAGTAATTGTGTTAAAGCTACATATTCGATCTCGATTTGAGTTTTGCAAGTAAAGAATGATGTTGGCACTAGGTATAATTTACTTTTTGGTTTGTTTGTTTGTTTAGCTTACAGCTACTTACAATTCTTGCCAGGGGCCAACAAAGATGGTTTTCGCAAATAATTGTGTTAAAGCTAAATATTCGATTTCGATTTGAGTTTTGCAGTATATATACAGTGTAGTTTTTCAAGAAGCCGCCGTTTTTATTGTTCTTCATTCGTTAGCACTTTGTTCTGATTGCGTTTTGTGCACGGGTCATATCTTTGTCTATGCGTCTCTGCTTAAGGATTGTCGGAAAATGGGTACTTTAAGCAAAATACCTAATAATACGCTATTAAATGCAGCTTCTTATGACCCAACTGAGAATGAGTGGTTTGAATCCACTAAGCATTATCTTGTTTTACTACTTTAAAATTAGCCGAGTTTTTATTCCATCGAGTCATGTTTCAACTTCTGACTTGAAAGCACTGTTTCGGCAAAAAATACTGGCAGGGCCCACTTTTAAATGAAGGTTGAATAGAAAAATGCTTAAAAATATGTGACGTTTACCTAGCTCCACCACCAAAGAGATTTAAGCTTTTCCTTTGCTCCTTTTAAAGAAGTAATTTTAGAAATCTGACCTGAAGCAAATAAATACTCTATAGCACCATAATACACCATAAAACGACTATAAAAGCCCATCTTCTGCTTGTTTAGTAAGTAATCAGATTAATGACGTTTCTCGACTAGTAAGGTCCCTGCGTCGACCTGTACTGTGATGCCAGAGCCTCCCTCAATCTCCGCGATCCGTATTACCAAGCTGTCATCTTCTGTACGTTTTTAAAGCATAATCTGTCATTTTGAAATCAGAATAATAATAATAATAATAAAGGGGCTTATATGTTAATTAAGACACAAAAAAATAATAAGCATTCAGCTAATCTTCTTTCAGGTGACTTGAAAAGGTTCCTGTTAGACTACAAAAGGGTTTGGTAAAAACCTATGCATTGAGATAAGTCCAATCGTGAGATTAGCTAAAGTCCTAGTAGATAGTCCATTCGCCCTATTGTCTTTCCAGCAAAAGTTTTCTGGATGCATTTGATTCTATAAAACCCAAAGGTTTGAGATGTACCTTAAGTGTCCAAAACATTTGGCTCCAAATTCTTGTGCATCATGTTTAAATTCACAAGTCCCAAGTTGTCCCAGGACTACACATTACTCACGAACAGACAAAAAACTGGCTATAATACGTAAAACGAAATCTCTGACACCTAAAGCCCTTGCATTATCAATGACTGTCTGATGATCCAAGTTGTCAAAGGCTTTGCTAATATCAGAAAAACAGCCTCAACGTAGGAACTTAATGAGTTTCAAAAATACTTAATAAGTATGGACTTAATGACTCATTAAATGAGTTTATGTTAAAAATTTCTCCCACAGCATGGTTGTCGATTTTGTATTTTACGTTTCACAGCTTACCGAAATACCGGGCAAAGCAATCAGAGGAGTATCTTAGGTTTCGGATGACAAAAAACGATTTAGAACATCAAAGAGCTCCTAATTGTAATCTGGTAATACATCTTCAACTTTTAAATCAAAATACACAAAAAAGAGACATAAAACGAATTCAAAGGTAAGGCGAGACATAAAACGAATTCAAAGGTAAGGCTTAACTAAATATAATTAAACTTTTCATCTGCTCCTTTCAAAGTAGTAAACAAATACAAAGTAGAGACAATAGCGAAAATCTTTTCAAGACAGTGGAAATTAATTATGTGGATATTTCGGTTTGAATGAGCTTATATTCCCATTTCATTCTTTTCGCCAGTCCTGGTTGAACTTCGTTGAAGTAAGAATGCTAGGGCTATTTTAAAAAAAGTTTTAAAAAGTGTTTTTAATTATTTAGTTTTAATTCTCACAATTTGATGTAAGTTCATTTATATATATATATAGTTTCTCTCTTATTCTTGTATTGTGCTGAAGACGGCCCTTGGACATAGGGCCGAAATATCCACAGAATTAATTTCCACTGTCTTGAAAAGATTTTCCCTATTGTCTCTACTTTGTATTTGTTTGTTATGGAAAGGCAGTGTGGTCTTCGTCGCTATTTTCAAAGTAGTGATATTAGATATATGACCTGCGGCAAAGATACCAACTTCAGGACCAAGACAGGGTTGATTTTGTCAACATTGATCCAGTCTTTGATGAACTGTTCCAAATATATGCATAATTGGTTTCATACTAATCTTTTTAATTTAGAATTTCAGAAATTTCCAGATTTGGCTAACTTAGTGCTGCGGAGAAAATAAAAAATTCTGCTTCAAAATATTTGACAAGAGAAGACCAGTAACTAACAATTGGCTGTTAAATCTACACAAGATCGTGTTCACAATGAGGGGTTGGCATCATTTGCTGCCTGGTATACTTATTAGTTGCTTCCAATGCGTTTGAAGGTACAGAAACTTTGGTTTCATTTCCGCTAAGGAGAGGCGCATGAAACTAAGAATGGGGTGAAAGAGTACAATCGTCTTCATTAAGAGGCTAAAAAATTAGACAAATTATAGTACCTTTTATTTAATCACAAGAAATGGGATTAACTTTAAACCGCGGTTATCTTTGTCAATGATATCTCATAACTAGCCCTAATTAAGGCATTAACTAGTGATTCCTGATATGCATTTTAGACTCAGACAAATAATTTCCCAATATTTTCTTTATTTATCATACATTTGAGGGTAAGGAAATTTGTCTCAAAGGTGTTGTGTAGCGATTATAATTAAAAATCCATCCCATTGCCACAGTTTCGCAATTATTTTGTTAGTACTAAATAGAATCTATAAGATTATAAGTTTGAATCTGTCATGATATTAACAATTAAGAACTGGCTTTATAGTTAGTTAAACTGATTAAAAAGTCAATATATATTTTTTAAGTTGTTTTTTATTCCATCGTTAGCAGGGACAACAGGGGACTGGCAAACATAGTAGTTAAATAATTTACAAGTCCTAACTGGGATTCTCTGAAGATTTTCCTCTCATTTCTAGACCCAAACCTGGAGTAGGTCTTTCCTGTTTGGCATATTGGCATCTCCATTGAATTGTCAGACAGAATAGAGACAGTCAAAAAGGTGATTAAGAATTTTCCTTCTTTGGAAAGCCAATCTAGTCACCCTTAAGTAAAGGAGAGCAAAAATCCCTTGCGTTCTAACGCAAAAGGGTAATTGTCCGAGGGTTATTCATAACCCTCGGACAATTACCCTTTTCCCTAGTCAATATTCACCCCTTCGACCTCACCTCCTGCATTCACCTTCAGCAAAAGTACCCCTTTTTGCCCAATAAAAGTTTTCAAACAGTTCGTGGTAACGAACTGTAGTAAGGAGCGACCCGGCTCAATAGAAACCAAAACTCTAAAAAATGGAATTTTGATACCAATAGCTACATCAAAAGAATCGCATTTTAATGCTGATTTTAAATATATAAGTTTCATCAAGCTTAGTCTTACGCATCAAAAGTTACGAGCCTGAGAAAATTTGCGTCCTTTTAGAAAATAGGGGGAAACACCCCCTAAAAGTCATAGTCACTGGAAGATACCGAGAAAATTTCATCCCTTATATAGTTGACATTTCAATCAGTGAGTCCCCCCACCCTTACTCCTTTTTTACCTTATAATTTTAACTTTAGTTTTGCAAATTTCGATCTTTCTAATTTTTGATCCCGTAACTAAATTGTTTTTGTTTTAATTATTTTATATCTTTTTAGTATTACGAGTTATCATTGTTTTGACATTTTGCTGATTCGGCATTGACCTTTAACTTTAAGAGTTTTAATTGTTTTTGACATTACTGTATATTTGGCATTACCCTTATAATATTTTTTTTCTTGTTTGTTTTTGGTTCTTTTTTGTTTATTGGAGCTAAACTGCGAATTCGGCCCATCAGGGCTTGTGATAGCCGTTTTCCAGTAATAAATCGCATCTCATCTTAGTTCAACTGGTTGGATAGTTAAAATAATCAACTATAGAGTTGACTTTGTTCAAATATATAGTCATTATATTTTTACATCCTTTCATTGATTTCCCCTCCTCTTTTCACGAAAAGTAATACCTTTATCGAATATAAATTTTCACAGTAAAAAATATCATAAAAGTTAAATTTTCAATGAAGTTACACCAAAGGATGTATTTTTTGAGTCTAGAGGTTTATACCCTCGTATGTCTCACTAGAATTTCAAACCTGACTTTCTTCTTCTTTATTGAGACTTTTTTTGACTTGATATGTAGCTCTAGTTTTATATTACAAGTAAAATTGATCTATTAAAAAAAAAAAAAAAAAAAAAAAAAAAAAAAAAAAAAAAAAAAAAAAAAAAAAAAAAAAAAAAAAAAATACAATTAAAAAACACTTCCCTTTGGTAGCACAAAATTATTTTGGTATTTTTGTTTTAGTCTACAGCTTCGAATAAATTAATATTCTACACAAAAAATTCTGGGAGTCAGTCAAAATCATAATATCCCATGTTCTGCTCATTTAAGTAAGTAATCAATTTAACAACGCTTCTTGACAAGTAAGGTCACTGTGTGTACCCTGCATTGTATTGCTACGGCCAGGTTCAATTTCTGGTACTATTTCCGGGTTCTATTTCTGGTATCTGGTATTACCAGGCTTTTCGTTCATAAGTCATAATCCGTCATATTGAATTCAGGATAGTAATAAAGGTGTTTATATGTTAAGTATGAAAAAAATTATTGATTTCGCTTTAAGCTTTATTGGCTGGCTTTTAGAAAAAAAAAACATTTGCCAATCCTCTTTCGGCTGACAACTTGAAAACGCTCCTGTTACAATACAAAACGGTTTAGTAAAAACCTACGGATTTAGATAAGTCCCATCGTAAAATTAGCTGCAGTCCTACTAAGCCAACCATTTTCCCTACTGTCTTTCCAATAAACTTTTATTGCATTTGGTCTTATAAAACCCAAAACGTTTGAAATATACCTTTAAAGTCTGAACATTTGGCTACCAATTCCTGGGTGTCAGGTTCAAGTTTACAAATTCCCGAAATGCCAGCCAATGCCACCAGAGGTGTATATTCGGGTTTGGGAGACAAAAAAAGATTTGGAAAATCAAAGAGCTTCTGACTGTCACCTGGAAAAGCATCTTCAGCTTCTAAAAAAAAAAAATGTAAATAAAAGAGACGTGAAACAAATTAAGTTGTCTACGTATACCTAATATCTCAGGAGCAGCTTTGAGTATTGAGTTGAAACTTTCACAGCATGTTGGGGGAGATGCAGAAAGAACAAAGGGCACTATGAACGCACTGCTACTGCCACTTACAATACTGCTACTGCAACCACCACCATTAGTAGTACTGCAACTACCACTCCTTCTAAGGTTCAGGATATTAAGGTGAGACTTTCAGAGCATGTTGAGGGGGTTGTTGAACAAACCAAAGTGGAATATATCCAAAATGCTACTACTACTACTACTACTACTACTACTAATTCTAAATTTATAGGGGTAAACTTCAGAGAATGTTGAAGTGGATGTTGAAACCCACTGTCTGCATCCAGGTCGTCAAAAAGGCGTATGATACCGATGCTACAGCTAATAGCACTGTGATTATAAGGATATGAGTTGAAGAAGATGTTGAGGGGGATGTTGAGCTAAATGAAAACACACTTATTCAAGAACAATAGACTATTTTAAGGTTCTGGATTGTTATGGAGAACCATTTGAGAAGGGAGAAAGATTTAAGGAGGAAACTACCAGATTTAAATAAGTGAAAAGTGTGGGACTTCCATTTAAGGTCATTGTCCAACTGCACACCAAACAGTTTAACAGTATCTAAATTTGGTACGCAAGGGTAATTATTGATTGGGGGTATATTTTCTAAAAAGGCAAATAGCATTAAACTGCTTTTAGGTATGCATAGGTTGAGTTTAGCATTGTCAAGATCATTCTTTAAGTTGTTAGTGAGCGAGTCAAGTTTAATGACGGAAGTATTAGAGGTTTAACAAAGGTTAAGTAATGTCAAATCATCCGCAAATTCAAAACTGTTGTCAAAATTCGGTAACCATTGTTAAAAACAATTAAAAATGCTAAAGGACCTAATTTAGTCCCTTGAGATGCTCCAGAGGAAATCGAGGTAGAACCTGATAAATCTCCGTTAGGGAGGACTACACATTACTCACGACCAGACAAAAACCTGGCTATCATACGTACAAACGTAAAACAAAACAAAACGTATCATACGTATCAAAACGTAATATCAAACGTATCAAACGTAATATCGTAAAAACGTAATATCAAACGTATCAAAACGTAAAACAAAACGTATCATACGTAAAACAAAATCTCTGACACCTAAAGCCCTTGCATTATCAATGACTGTCTGATGAGCCAAGTTGTCAAAGGCTTTGCTAATATCAGCAAAAACAGCCTCAACATAGGAACTATTTAAGTCAAGATGTTTGAATGCAGTATCAAGTATATAAATTAAGCAATGCGTGGTGCTATAATTTGGCCTAAAGCCAAACTGATTTAAGTTAATTTTATATTGAATATCGTCAAAGAGGAAATTGCAAATAAAACTTTCAAAAATTTTGGAGAAAGTAGAGGTTTTCGATATTGGTCTTAAGTCAGAGAGAACTTTTGGGGTCTTTTTTTTTCGGTATAGGTGATACAATAGCTCGTTTAAAACATACTGGAAAAATACCATCTACAAAAGATTGGTTAAAAATTGCAGTTAGAGGTACACTTAAATATCGGGCACATTTCACAATCAATTTGGTGGGGATATCACCTGGATATGGTGACTTATTTATGTCAAGATTTTTGAGTTTAAGCAGGGTCTGATGCATTTCAACCACGGGAATGTCACTCACTGCACTGTTGGCCGGCATATTTTTGAGTGGCGGGTAGGTTTTACAAATTGAAGCAAAATAATTATTGATGATATCCGCACTCACTGGGTCACCATTACTATCCAGTAAGAAAAACTTTGAAGAGATCTTTCCCATGAGATCTTGGATACATTTGTGGAAATTCTTAGGGTTAGAACACAGTAACTTATTGAGCACGTGAGCACAATGCTTCTTTCTTGCTTTACGGATTTCGCTAATAACAATGTTTCCATGGTTTATCCATGGTTTACAAGTAGATTTGCGATTAACTTTTTTCACTGGAAAGGTATCACAGTATAACTGGAAAAGTTCTGCGGAAAATTTAGAAGCCATTTCATCACCATTGGTAAGATATAGGATATTGGCCCAAGATTTGGAGCTGAGTTTTACTTTGAAATGGGCAATCTCCTCGTCAGTAATGGGTCTATATGAATAACTGATCAATGGTTTTGGGGGAAAGGATGATAAAGGGGTCCAAAAGATGCATAGATGGTATGGATGGCTTGCCCCTAATGGAGGGGCTATTTTTGGGGTAAAGTAGTAATCTTCAATGTTGGTAAAAATCAAGTCTAGGATTTTATCATTGCGTGTAGGCGACTAGACTACCTGATCAAGACTAAGAGCAGAGCTAAGCCACTTTTGGTCTAGCTCATCAAAATCACCATATAATGTAATTGCAGCCTAAGGGTACTTGCGGCGAATTCTGTCAGTATAAAGTTGCAGATATGCCGTCAGCTCCTTCTTAAATCCACTACGAGGAGGGTAATAAATAATACAAAAAATCATGCAAGATACTTCTTTTGAGAGGTTTTTGGGTGTGGTCCAGAGCCATAGAACTTCAGTTTTGGAGTTGTTCTCTATTTCAGAAAATGAAAGAATCCGATTTGGGAGGGCCACTCCTCTAACATGAGATAGAGGAATACCATCTTTGTCCAATCTGGGCTTAAAATGGGTGTCATAATTAGGAATCAAGCAAATTCTTTAGAGGCAGACCACGTTTAGGCAAGCAATATCAATCATTTTGTCAATAATAATTTGTAGTTCTTCCATTTTATTTACCAGTGACCTTATATTTGCAGGAAGGATTCTTGGAAATGAGTAGGAGGATGAGTGATTTATCATACCAGGGTTTCTGGATTTGCTATTGGATACTTGTTGAAGATTCTTGTGTTCATTTGATGCAAATAACGAGACTGAGGAGATTCGGCAATTGAAATGGGAAGGAGCGGGAACGTAACATGGAGGTCTTCTGAATGGGTTTGTTTGGTATTTATTCAAAGCCTCTGTCTTTACACCCTTCCAGGAAGTTCCCATTTCCTTTAAATCTATCTTTATGATATCCTTCAACCCCAGAAGATGACCACCTGCTTTTCGTTTAGCCCTAGATGGTTGGCCGAAAACAACAATCTTGGCCAATCTGTAATCCTTCATCACCAGAACGTTTCCTTGCCCTCAGTCAAGTCAATACAGTCAGTCGGGTACCCAGAATAATCGGAAGGCAATTTCTCTGGAAAATGTCTAGTAAATCTTCATCCACTTTTTGGAGCGCCCATGCTTCAGAGCCATATTTGACCATTGTCATTACTGTACCTTCCAATATTCTATTCTAGGTTTGCAGACTTATCTTCCATTCTTCAAAACTTTTTTTTCAACTTTGCAAAAACACCCTTAGTCTTGGCTATTCTACTTTTAACGTCTTCACTGCTCCCACTGTCTTTACTAATAATACTACCAAGGTAAGTGAAGCTGCCCACCTGATCAATATTTATGTTACACAATGTCATGTTTTCATCTTCACATGTTCCTAGCCTTAGTGACTTAGTCTTCTTAACATTAATTTTCAAACCTATTCTAGCACCCTTCACTTGGAAAACCTATAAAAGTTCATCTATTTTGCTCACACTTTCATCTAGGATGCAAGCATAATCAAAGTCCAGGAGAGTTTTTCCTCCTTATTTGATTCATGGTCTCCCATTGCCTTTCCTGTTCTCCTTTAGAAAAAGTCCATCAAAATGATCCATATAAAGGGGGATAGAGCACAGCCCTGCTTAACTCCTGATTTAATGCAAAACCAGCTGCTAAACTCATTTCCTATGTTAACTGCAGCAGTGTTATTCCCTTACATAGCACTAATCACTTTAATGTATTTGTCTGGTATACCATATAAGGATAAGACTTTTGCTGTAGCTCTTCTATCAATAGAATCGAACTCTTACTCATAATTTATAAAACTGAGGACTAAAAATCAAACAAAATAACCAATAACAAGAGCTAAGAGCTCATATGGCACTTGTGACGAGGTCTGAAGAGCCAAGAGCTATATGGCATGAGCTCTAGCAAAATTCTAAGAATCAAAGGATTGATTTAAAAGGAAAATCAGAGGCTTAATGTCAGTCGGGATTTAAAATAAGAGCTCTGAGACACGAGGTCCTTCTAAATATCAAAATTCATTAAGATCCGATCACCCACTCGTAAGTTAAAAATACCTCATTTTTTCTAATATTTCCTCTCCCTTCAGCCCCCAGATGGTTAAAAGGGGAAAACGACTTTACCAAGTCAATTTGTGAAGGTTTTTGACACGCCTACCAATTTTCATTGTCCTAGCATGTCCAGAAGCATCAAACTAGCCAAAGCACTGGACCCCCCTAACTCCCCCAAAGAGAGCGAATCCTGTACGGTTACATCAGTCACGTATCTACGACATTTGCTTATTCTACCAACCAAGTTTCATCCCGATCTCTCCACTCTAAGCGTTTTCCAAGATTTCCGGCTTCCCCTCCGACTCCCTTCAATGTCACCAGTTCTGGTCGGGATTCGAAATAAGAGCTCTGAAACATGAGTTCCATCTAAATATCAAATTTCATTAAGATCCAGTCACCTGTTCTTAAGTTAAAAATACCTCAATTTTTCTAATTTTTCTAATTTGTCCGAATTTACACCCCCGCCAATCCCCCAAAGAGAGTAGATTCAGCCTGGTTATGTCAATCACGTATCTAGGACTTTTTTTTATCCTTCCCACCAAGTTTCATCCCGATCTCTCAACTCTAAGCGTTTTCCAAGATTTCCCGTTTCCCCCTCCAATGCCACCGGATCTGGGCGGGGTTTAAAATAATAGCTTTGAAGCACAAGATCCTTCTAAATATCAAATTTCATTCAGATCCGATCACCGATTTGTAAGTTAAAAATACCTCATTTTTTCAATTTTTCCTCTCCCTCCAGCCGTCCAGGAGGTCGAATCGGGGAAACGACTGTTATCAAGTCAATTTGTGCAGGTCCCTGAAACGTCTACCAATTTTAATCGTCCTAGCACGTCCAGAAGCACTAAACTCGCCAAAGCACTGAAAATCCCCCCTAACTCTCCCAAAGAGAGCGGATCCGTTCCAATTATGTTAATCACATATCTAAAACTTGTGCTGATTTTTCCCATCAAGTTTCATCCCGATCTCTCCAATCTAAGCATTTTCCAAGATTTCCGGTTTCCAAGATTTCTGTTTCCCCTCTCCAGCCCCCTATGTCCCCAGATCCGATTTGAATTGAAAATAGAGCAGCTGAGATATAAGATCTTTCTATATATCAAGTTTCATTAACATCCGATCACCCATTCGTAAGATAAAGCTACCTCAATTTTAACGTTTTCTAAGATTTTCGGTCCCCCCCCTCCAATTCCCCCCAATGTCACCGGGTCTGATCGGGATTTAAAATAAGAGCTCTTTCATTAAGATCTGATCACCCGTTCACAAGATATAAATACCTCATTTTTTCTCATTTTTACCCCCCCCCCCACAACTCCCCAAAAGAGAGCGGATCCGGTACGGGTATGTCAATCACGTTTCTAAGACTTGTGCTTATTATTCCCACCAAGTTTCATCCTGACCTCTCCATTCTAAGCGTTTCCCAAGATTTTAGGTTTCCCCCTCCAACTCCCCCTAATGTCACCAGATACGGTCAGAATTAAAAATAAAAGCTCTGAGACACGATATCCTTCTAAATATCAAATTTCATTAAGATCTGATCACCCGTTCGTAAGTTAAAAATACCTCATTTTTTCTAGTTCTTCAGAATTAACCCCCCCTCCCAACTCCCCCAGAGAGAGCGGATCCGTTACGGCTATGTTAATAACGTATCTAGGACTTTTGCTTATTTTTCACACCTAGCTTCATCCCGATCCCTCTACTCTAAGCGTTTTCCAAGATTTTAGGTTTCCCCCTCCAACTCCCCCAATGCCACAGGATCCGATCGGGATTTAAAATAAGAGCTCTGAGACACTATATTCTTCTATATATCAAATTTCATTAAGATCCGATTACCCGTTCGTAAGTTAAAAATACCTCATATTTTCTAATTTTTCCAAATTAACCGCCCCCCCCCCAAATGGTTGGACCGGGGAAACGACTAATGCTAATTTAATATGGTCTGGTCCCTGATACGCCTGCCAAATTTTATCGTCCTAGCTTATCTGGAAGTGCCTAAACTAGCAAAACCAGGACAGACAGACTGACAGACAGACCGAAAGAATTTACAATTGCTATATGTCACTTGGTAAATACCAAGTGCCATAAAAATGTAAATAATTAAAAATTATTTACACCAAAGCACCAATATGTTTCTGGTTCTTAAAAGGTATATAAGGCATTGATCTTACATCTGTTTTATGTAGTGTCTTTGTATCTTTTTAAGTAGCTTTAAGTAGCTGTAGTGTCTTTGTATCTTTTTTTCTGTAGTGTCTGTTGTATCTTTTTTTTAAAGACTATTTTCGTCTGCTAATTGTTTCTCTTCAGTATTATTACTGAATCTAGTATCATTACATATCATTACATTACATATCTAGTATCATTACATATCTATCATTACAGGTCTAGTATCATTAGGGCTTGATTCTACAGAAGCTGAATATTTGTAGTGAGTTGGGTGCAATTCCACGCAACTCACCCACCCAACTTGGATGCATCATTCCAGATTTGAAATTGAGTTTTGCACAGTTGTGTTTCCATGGATTTAAATTTGGTTAAGTAAGTTTTCAGGTTCAGTTTTATATTCGTTGAATCTAATGGGCTTTCACTTCTCAATTTCTATTAATAATTTAAAACAAGATAATAAACATTATTTAAAAAAAAACACTGTTTCATTTGGTTTTCAACAACTTTTTTCCAAGAATACTCAATTTACTTTACTAGCTCTAGATTAGAACATGATAGGGGACACATTACTGTCCAAAACTCTTTTATAAAAAATGCAACATTATCAAGCTGGAGCTCCAAACATATTATGCACTATTCAAGCTTGATGGTGATTGTTACAATTTTCCTGGAATTGTTCAGAAAATCATTTCTGGAAAAAAGAGAAAAATACCAAAGCAACATAGCTTTCCTTTTATTCAGTTACCAAGTATTTAATTGTAAAACTTACCATTTTTAACAGCACAAGTCTCAAAAAAGTTAACAGGCTCAGCCATATTTGAAACTTGATCTTAGTTCATAGTTACCTCTCAGAATTGGCTGAATACCTCTCAAGAAACATATGACAAGACACTGTCAACACCACTTGGATACAGTACTCTAGTTTTAAACTGCAGAGTAGAAAAACAAAGTACCTATAAATACAAAAACTAAAACAATCGTTTCAAGCAATGCTTAGCCAAATTTTTTTATTACAGTCAAAAACATGTTCTACTCCTTCAGCAGTCAAAAAATTTTAAGATGTTTTACTAATTTTTCTATTTTAATTATTTTTAATAATTATTTTATTTTAATAGTATTTTTAATAGCTAATTATTTTAATAGTTCTGCTATTTTAATAAGACATTTTAATTAATTTTAAGGTACAATAAAGGTTAACAATAAAACTTAGGTTTAACCTAAGAAACTGGAAGATGTTTTACAGTGTTTCAACAGCCCAGCTCTTACTTGAAATTAAATATAAAAAAAACAGTTTTTTTAAATGAAAGCAAGGAGCAACATTAAAACTTAAAACGAACAAAAATTACTCAGTATATGAAAGGGGCTTTTCCTCCTCAACGCCCCGCTCTTTACGCTAAAGTTTGACTCTTCCTCTTAAATCTACATTTTAAAACAGTACAAAACTTTAGCGTAAAGAGCGGGGCGTTGAGGAGGAAAAGCCCCTTTCATATACTGAGTAATTTCTGTTCGTTTTAAGTTTTAATGTTGCTCATTGCTTTCATTTAAAAAAACTTGTTTTTTATGTTTAATTTCTGGACGTTTTTGAATTAATGCATGTTTTGATCTTGGCTCTCCGCAGATGAATAATTAAAACGAAATTTGCATGTTAATTTTTTGGGCTAAATGGCTTTTTCATAGTTTTAATCGGAAGATTTTGAGAAAATAGGAGCGAGGGAGGAGGCCTAGTTGCCCTCCAAGTTTTTTAAATTACGTAGCGAACTTCTATATTCGTATGTTTTTATTGCATATATGAGGAGGCTCACCCCTCGTCGATACCTTGCTCTTTACAGTAAAGCTTAGATTTTGTCCCAATTCCTTAAGAATGACCCCTGAATCACAAAGGCCGTAGAATAAATAGTTGAAATTACTAAAAATACTTCAGCGTAAAGAGCGAGGTATTACGAGGAGGTAAACCCCTCTTATGCGTAATAATTTCTGTTCGTTTTAAGTTTTAATGCTGCTTCTCACTTTAAGTAGAAAAAACTTTTCATATTTATTTGTTCATTGTTTTCTTTTAATAATGCTAGAAAATCCTGCGCCCCCTCTATTGAAAGTCTCTTCCCTCATGAGAAGTTCCTCTATGGAAAGATCCCCCCAAATACCCCCCCCCCCAAACCAAAAAATCTCCCTGAAAACGTATGTACACTTTCCAGTAACCATTACTATATGTAAACACAGGTCAAAGTTTGTAACTTGCAGCCCCTCCCACGGGGACTGCGGGGGAGGAAGTCGTCCCCAAAGACATATTTATTAGGTTTTTCACTATGGTGAATAAAATAGTTATCTCTGAATTTTGATCTGGTGACTTTGGGGAAAAAATGAGCGTGGGAAGGGCCCTAGGTGCCCTCCAATTTTTTTGGTAGCCTAAAAAGGGCACTAGAACTTTTAATTTCCATTAGAATGAGCCCTTTCACGACAATCTAGGACCACTGAGTCGATACGATCACCCTGGGGAAAAAACAATTAAAAAAAAAAAAAATTAACACGCATCCCTGATCTGTCTTCTGGCAAAAAATGCGAAATTCCACATTTTTGTAGATAGGGGCTTGAAACATCTACAATTAGGTTCTCTGATACGCTGAATCCGATGGTGTGATTTTCGTTAAGATCGTATGACTTTTAGAGGGTGTTTCCCCCTATGTTCTAAAACAAGGCAAATTTTCTCAGGCTCGTAACTTTTGATGAGTAAGACTAATCTTGATGAAAGTTATATATTTAAAATCACCATTAAAATGTGATTCTTTTGATGTAACTATTGGTATCAAAATTCTGTTTTTTAGAGTTTCGGTTACTATTGAGCCGGGTTGCTCCTTACTACAGTTTGTTACCACGAACTGTTTGATCCCTCATAAACCATCTTGATATGTCCACAGTTGTTTCAATTTTTGCAAGAAACATTATGCATTTGAACATTCTATATATTGATATTCCTACTGTAAGGCTTTCAATTTAATGTAACTATTGATTAATTAACTAATAAAATACTTTAATACTAATGCTAAACTAATAAAACCAGAACATAATTTGCACTTTACTGAAAAAAATTATTATTACTAGCTGATTGTTCATATTTCCCATAATATCAAATTAAAAGATTTATAAACAACATCATAACCTGGATTATTGAACAAAACAACAAATGAATGCGCATTTCCAATTTAATATACATATACTGATATTTCCTCATTAGTCTTAATAGCTTTGGGTGAATTAATGTTAATAAAGTTAAAAGATTTATATTATTCTGTTTTGAGCAAAGTAAAAATTATTTTCTCAGTTAATAGTAGTAATTTCTGCTTGTTTTGGGTTTCATTTATTTATTTATGGTTATTTTTTGGTAGATTTATGGTTGGAAAATTATTGTACTTTATTTCTGCTTATTTTTGGCTTCATGTAGCTCTCTACTTTTCTTTAAAAACTCGTTTTATGGAATTTTGTTTTAATTTATTCATGTTGTTTTTTTATTGACATAGCTATTTTCATTGCAAAGGAATTGCAAATATTTTAATTTTTTTTAAGAATCTAGTTTGGCTTACTTTTTATATGTTGAAGAAAAGTTTCAACAATTTCAGATAACATACATCAATTAAAAAATCTGGATGCAGACAGTACTGTTTAATTTAGTTTTACATATGCTCAAGTTTTCCTGCAAAAGAAACTTAATAAACTTCACAGAAAATTGTATCTATGCTATTCATTTGGTTCAATTGTAAGAGCAGAAGAAGCAATAATAGTAGCCCTAAAGTTTTCATGAAAGTTTCTACTTTATACCCTAGTCTATGGGCTTTTTTAAGTGTGTTTTTGGTCTAGCAGAACATACCCTCCTCATAACCTGATAGTTCCAACTTAGTTCTTTACACTGTTTCCAAAATGTATCTCATACATCCTATATAGCTTGCATGCATACAAATGAAGGTAGATGTTTAGTTTTGTTCCAAGTGATGTAAAGTGCGTATTACTGCATATAGCAAGATTCTGATGATTGTACATTGTTTCTTTGCCACTATTAGTTAAGCACATCTATTTTTTAGCTTTCTAAAATCCCCTTCAATGAGACTAAAAATGCGTAAAGTGGGCTTGCTTACAGGTAACATTACCTATAGAGCAAAGTGTATTAGTCCATGAGCCATGCAGGCAGCAGGGCAAGGTCTGTATTAAACAAAGAGTGATAAAACTAAAAAAAAACCTTAAACAAGGTTTATTAAATAAATATAGAATATAGACCTCACCCTGCATGCCCATGAGGCTCATGGACTAATATGCTTTGCTCTATAGGTAATGTTACATGTAAGCAAGCCCACTTTACACTTTTTTAGTTTGCCCCATGGAGGAGGGTCAACCAGAAATGGATGCTCTTCTAGAATTAGCATTTTTAAATGATCTAAACTGGAAACTATGCTGCTTTGCACCATAGTTTCCAGTTTAGAGCATTTGGAACAAAACTAAACATTCAGTTTTGTTGAATAAAACTAAATGTTTTAGTTATATTCAACAAAACTAATCAGTATCTTGCTAATATTATTTCTGATATTATCAAGGACTCTTGTAACCAACATGTGGTGATTCTTGGTGACTTCAATATTCTTTATTATGATTGGGTTGATGGTTCTGGTTTCTCAGCCAAAGAACTGGAATCTCCATTTCTTACTTGCCTGTCTGAACATTTGCTGTTCCAAACTGTTGACCAACCTACACAGTACAGAGATGGTCAAACATCTAACATACTGGACCTAGTTATTCTTAATAATCTAGATTTGTGGACTAAAACTGGATTTCTTGCCCCTATTGGCAACAGTGATCATGCTGCTATTCTCACAGAATTGCGCTTGGCTGCTACTGCTCAACCTCTTCCTAAACAACACAAAATTATTGATAATAAGCATATCTCTGAGACTTGCTGACTTTGATTGGGATACCATAGTCACTTCAGACACTGAAGAATCTTGGCAGAAATTCAAAGCTGTTTTGCTAGTTTTTGAAAAAGCTCACACTAGAACATTTTGGAGGAAACAGGCAAAAACACTACCCTTCATGACTCATCTAACTAGCAAAATTCTGAACAGGAAGAATAGAACCTGGAAAAAATAAAAAAAAAAAAAACAGCTGCAAACTATCAGAAGTATCAAAAGGCATTGAATGAGGCCACCAATTCCATCAAACAACTGAAGAAGAGTCATGAAGAAAGGTTAGCTGAAAATATAAAAAATAATCCCATGCTGTTTTGGCAGTATGCTTCTGTTAAATGTCAAAATAAACACTCCATACCTGGTCTGACCCATCATGATCAGAGAGTTTCAGACCCGGCTATTAAATCCAAGATTATAAATAACCAGTTTGCATCAGCTTTCACATCAGAAACTGCAAGTCAGCTCCCAGCTCCTCCCTCATATGCTGTTACTCAACCAATGCCACCTCTAGAGCTAACCAAGGAGTCAGTTTTGAAACAGCTTGCTTTGTTGAATGTAAATAAATCTGCAAGGCCAGATGGCCTCCATCCCTGTCTTTTGCATGAGTGCAGAACAGAAATAGCATACCCACTCTCAGAGCTCATCAGACTATCTCTTGATAGCTCAAAGCTTCCTGAAGAGTGGAAAGTGGCACATATCACCCCCATTCACAAAAAGGCAAGGAAATATTCTGCAGAAAACTACTGGCCTATTAGTATTCTCAGTTGTTGTTAAGCTTCTAGAACGTATTGTCAACAAACCAGTTATTGAGCATCTTGATCAGAATCATCTTCTCAACAGCTCTCAACATGGTTTCTGAAGCAACAGATCAGTTGATACTAATCTACTCGAGTCATATGACTATATTACAAAACTACTGGAGTTGGGAATCCCTGTTGACACGATCCTTCTTGATTTTTCAAAAGCATTTGACAAAGTCTGTCATAGGAGTCATGAGCTTAAGCTACAATCTATTGGTTAGGAGGAAAAAATTCTTAAATGGATTCTGAATTTCTTGAGGAATCATGTTCAGCATGTAAGACTATTTAATGCAGATAGCAATCCTGTCCTCTCCTCCTCTCAGCTTGTTATCAGTGAAGTTCCAGAGGGTAGTGTGCTTGGCCCCACCATGTTCAATATTTTTATAAACAATGCTCATCTAGCGCTTAAAAGCAAGATGATGGTATATACTGATGATTCCAAGGTAACTGGTCCAGCTAGCACTCTTGAGGATACTTCCCAACTTCAGAAAGACTTTGATCTCCTTAGCATGTGGGAGAAATCTTGGCTACTCACTTTCAATGTGTCAAAATACCATGTTTTACACATTGGACACAAGAATATCAATAGAAATTACTCTCTTTATGGTCAGCCCCTTTCTCCTGTGTTGGAAGAACATGACCTAGGAGTAATTTTTGATGAGCATCTTAAATTTAGCACTCAGGCAAAGAAGACAGCAGCATCAGCTAGTTCATCACTAGGGCTCATAAAAAGAATAATTTCCTCCAGTTCTCCTAAAATTCAGAGCCTTTTGTACAAAGGACTTGTTCAGCAAAGGCTGAAGACAGGTATGGTCCTTGCATCTCCCTTTTTCAAAAAAGATGTTAAAATTCTTGAAGATGTCCAGAGAAGAGCCACTAAGATGGTGAGTGGACTACATGAACTCCCTTACCCTACAAGGCTATGCAAGCTGAAACTCCCAGCTCTGGTTTATAGAAGTAGGGGTGATGCCATTCTGGTTCATAAGCTTATTAATCCAAAGGCACTCCCTGGCCTCAGGCATCTCAGGACTCTCATACAAGGGGACATAACTTGTAGTTATCCAGGCATTTCTCCTCAAAGCAGCAACGCGCCCATTTTCTGACCAACCATGTTGCCAACCTCTGGAACAAATTACTGCCAGATACCATTGCTACCCAAACCACAAACAGTTTTAAGAACCATCTTGACAACAAATGGTCAATAAAAGAATGGAAGTATAACTGGGAAGCACTTCAGCAACATCAAACCACTAGTCAAGTGTACATATTCAAGTATGTGTCATGTATTATCAACTCTGGAGTTTCTACAAGGAAAAATCCTTAGATTGCTCCAAGCTGTAATTTAAGGTAATTTACCCAAATGAACTTTACCCCCACTGCTAGATATATCCAAATCAGAGTGTATATTTACACATCATGGGGGTGGGGGTAAAGTTCATTTGTGATGCAAATGAAGGTTATATTTAGATTCAGAATGTAATTCTGGGTACACATTTGCAAATTAGGAAGGTGGGTATACAGGCTACTATGTTAATATATATGTTCTAAGAAATTCATGAATTTGTTTAGAAAAACTGGAAAAACAAGGAAAGAAGTGAAGATAAAGGTTCTCCCATTGCAAAATATATTAACTAGGATTATTGTGAATATTATGAAGTATTATTATAGCATATAGTATCATTATAGCATATTTTATAGCAAAATGGGTGGCAATGCTCCCATTTTCTGACCAACCATGTTGCCAACCTCTGGAACAAATTACAGCCATATACCATTGCTGCCCAAACCACAAACAGTTTTAAAAACTCTCTTGACAACAAACGGTCAACAAAAGAATGGAAGTATAACTGGGAAGTACTTGAATCAGCAACATCAAACCACTAGTCAAGTGTACATATTGAAGTATGTGTCATGTATTATCAACTCTGGATTTTCTACAAGGAAAAATCCTTAGATTGCTCAAAGCTGCAATTTAAGGTAATTTACCCAAATGAACTTTACCCCCACTGCTAGATATATCCAAATCAAAGTGTATGTTTACACATCAAGGGGGTGGGGGTAAAGTTCATTTGTGATGCAAATGAAGGTTATATTTAGATTCAGAATGTAATTCTGGGTATATATTTGCACATTAGGAATGTGGGTATATAGGCTACTATGTTAATATATATGTTCTAAGAAATTCATGAATTTTCTAAAAAAAAACTGGAAAAACAAGGAAAGAAGTGAAGATAAACGTTCTCCCATTGCAAAATATATTAACTAGGATTATTGTGAATATTATGAAGTATTATTATAGCATATAGTATTATTATAGCATATTTTATAGCAAAATGGGTGGCAATGCGCCCATTTTCTTACCAACCATGTTGCCAACCTCTGGAACAAATTACAGCCATATACCATTGCTGCCCAAACCACAAACAGTTTTAAAAGCCCTCTTGACAACAAACGGTCAACAAAAGAATGGAAGTATAACTAGGAAGCACTTGAATCAGCAACATCAAACCACTAGTCAAGTGTACATATTGAAGTATGTGTCATGTATTATCAACTCTGGATTTTCTACAAGGAAAAATCCTTAGATTGCTCAAAGCTGCAATTTAAGGCAATTTACCCAAATGAACTTTACCCCCACTGCTAGATATATCCAAATCAAAGTGTATGTTTACACATCAAGGGGGTGGGGGTAAAGTTCATTTGTGATGCAAATGAAGGTTATATATTTGCACATTAGGAATGTGGGTATATAGGCTACTATGTTAATATATATATTCTAAGAAATTCATGAATTTTCTAAAAAAAACTGGAAAAACAAGGAAAGAAGTGAAGATAAAGGTTCTCCCATTGCAAAATATATTAACTAGGATTATTGTGAATATTATGAAGTATTATTATAGTATATCATTAAGAATTGTTTTCTTAACATGTCTCCTTATGTGGTGGACTGCTCATACATCTATACTGGTAAATTTTTTGCAGTTTTATAATTGACTTACAAATAAAGTGAACATACTACTCAATGTCTTCTTGTATATTCTTTAAGAATATAAAAATCGCTTCCACTGCAAATCCAAGTTTAAGCACTCTTTGAGCTCTTAAAATGATGAATTTTCAATTAAAGTATCAGTTATTGATCATTTTCAACAAAATAATAATATGTTTTCTCAGTGCTATTTTCTTGGTCATTTTTGACAAAATAATATTACATTTACTCAGTGCCAAATTATTTAAAATAAGGTTAGTTTAGGTTAGGTCAAAAAGCGTTTGAATTTGAACTTGCAGTAGAAGTGATTATTAAAAAAAAGGCATTAAGTGGTTTGTTCACTTTCTCAGTAAGTCAATTATATGAATTGCAAAAAATTTACCTCTATACCTATAAATTTATCACATCTTCCAAAATTTTGAAACTATTGATTAGGCCTGTTGTTGGCTGTTTTACCTTTTAAAACCTCATTAAGGGCTCAAAATTGAATTTCCCCTAGAAATGATTATTAAGCTATGAAAAAACATGAGAAAGGGCATCAAATGATGAATTCACTTAGTCCTAACCAAATTATGTTGATAACTGCAAAATTACCACTTAATCATTATTTCATGTGGAAAAATATGGGCAAATATAGGCCTAACCTTTCAGGCTAGAACCAGCTAAATAAGGGGGGGGGGTACAAAAAAGGGAAGTTCTTATTGGGATAAGTACTGAATAGGTAACAATGACAAGATAGGCTTAGACTACAACTTGAATTTTCACTGTTTCTATCTAATACTACTAATAATAATTCACTGCAGCACCAAGCTGCCTGAGGCCAACACAGCTACGCACGCTCCTCCTCCAACCTAATCTATTCAAGGCCTCCCTCTTCACACCCTCCCAGGAAGTTCCCATTTCCTTTAAATCTTTATTTATGACATCCTCCCAACCCAGACAAGGACGACCTGCTTTCTGTGTAACCCCAGACGGTTGGCCAAAAAGGACAATCTTTGGCAATCTGTCATCCTTCATCTACAGAATGTTGCCTAGCCATCTCAACCTTTCTTTCATTACAGCCCTACAAAGCAGTATTGAACCACATTTTTCGTACAGCCTACTGTTTGAAATATGTTCAGTCAGCCAGGTACCCAGAACAATCAATAGGCAATTTCTCTGGAAAACATGTAGTAATTTTTCCTCTGCTTTTTGGAGCGCCCATGCTTCAGAGCCATATTTGATCAATGTCATCACTGTAGCTTCTGATTTTCTAATCTTGACAAAGACATACGAATATAGAAGTTCGCTACATAATTTAATTTGTAAGTTATGTATATTTTTTACTTATGAAAACATTCGTAAAAAATTATATGTTATAGTTGCCTTTTTAAGTAATCAAAAAATTGGAGGGCAGCTAGGCCTCCTCCCTTGCTCCTTTTTTCTCAAGATCTTCCAATTAAAACTATGAGAAAGCCACTTAGCCCCAAAAATTTATATGCAAATTTTGTTTTAATTATTTATGTGTGGAGAGCCAAGATCAAACCATGCATTAATTCAAAAACGTCCAGAAAAAAAAAAGTTTTTTTAAATGGAAGTAAGGAGCAACATTAAAACTTAAAACGAACAGAAATTACTCGCGTATTTGAAACAGGCTTTTCCTCCTCAACGCCCCGCTCTTTATGCTAAAGTTTTTTACTGTTTTAAAATGTAGAGTTAAGAAAAAGAGTTGGAGTAATTTCTGTTTGTTTTAAGTTTTAATGTTGCTCCTTACTGTCATTTAAAAAAACTTGTCTTTTTTTGTTTAATTAACCTAAGAGTAAAAACTTGGTCAACACATCCTCTGCCTTTTCTAAAACTACACTGTTCTTCCCTTAAAACTTGTCTACAGCATCTCTTAGTTTAAAAAGTATCATATTACTGAGTAATTTGCTACCTACAGAGACCAGACTAATGCCTTGATAATTACAACACACACTCTTGTCACCTTTCTTATACAGTGGTTTAATTAAGGTTTTCCTAAAATCATTAGGTACTTACCCTTTTTCAAAAATCATGTTCATAATTCCTAACCTCAGAGCCACCATATTTAAGAAACTCATTTATCACACTATCAGCACCTGGAGCCTTAGTATTTTTTTATCCTTTTAGTACTGTTGCTAATTCTTCTTCACTAAACAAATCTTCCTTCACATCTAAGGTATCACAAACTTTTTCATTTTCATCTATATCTTTTCCTGCAACTGTATCTTGGTTTAGCACATTCTCAAAATGTTCCACTCATCTTTCTTTAACTTTGTCCTTATCACTAATTGTGGCCCCATTTCTATCTTTAACTGGGACTAGCCCAGATTGACTACTCCCTTTCAATTTATTAACATGCCAGTATAATATTTTACTATTATGCTGTCTAGCCACATCTTCCAGATCTTTGTTTAAAGTTTTGAATACAGTATATAATCTTTTCCAAATCAGTTAAAAAAGGAGTAAACATAACCTTATCCTATTATCTTGGGTCATGATGTGTTTATGATGTCATGAAAGAAATAGGAACATTTGACTAAATTAATGTTATACACTATGATTTTGCGTCTGTGCATCCAACAAGGCAAGTTTACATTTGCAAAAGTTCTAGGGACAATCAATTAGAACAGTAAATTGAAAATAAACTTCTTGTATGATGTCACAAATTTATGTAATTGGCTTTATTGGCTAAGCTTTAGTTGACACCTTTGAAAATGGAAAAAATACAAGACCACAGTATGCATTTGAGCTTATGAGTTTGCAAGCAAATTTGTATTGTATTGTATCAGATTAACGACGCTAACGACGACCCTGCAGTGCATTACTGCAGCATGATTTGATCTCTGGGTCCTATATTACCAAGCTAAGGTCAAACCCACTGCGCCACCACAGGACTTTGCAAGCAAATGACTTGTCTGAGGCCTGGATTCAGTTGAGAAGAAACTTGTAAAAATAAAATACAATGCCTGAACATGCTTCTTTTTGTTTTTACATGCTTTGGGTCTACTTTCCTTCTTTTGTACAGTATGTCACTTTGACTTGGTAATTGGAACTTAGTTCCCAGACAAAACAATTCCAACTATCTTGTCCAGGGTTCATTATGCCCTCATTGAAACTTAGCTTGAACTAACAATACTACTAAGCTGTCTTCCTCTCTTAATGGTTACAATTGTATTTTCAATGGACCTAGAGGCAGAGGAAAAATCTAAGCCAAAATTAAATTGCATATTTGTACTAAAAATCATAGATGAATATCAGATACACAAGTACTGAACAACTTGGAAACCTCTAACACACAGACCCTCCTCCCCAGAACTTCAAACAGGGTTTAGTGACCTGTTTTGATGAGTACATTAGAGGTATTTCTTATTTGAATGTTTGTTAACACTAAATTAATACTTTTCTTTAGAAAAGTATTAATTTACTGTACTTGTTGTGACAAAAGAAGGGTGGATTAAACCTGAGCTTTAGAAGACCAGAATATAGTTCTCCTATAATTAAACTTTGATTTGAGGCCAAAATCATATCTCTATCTTGCTTCTAAACATTCTATATCTTTTAAGAAAACAATATTTTACAGAAGGAAATGCCTGTGTCCATCTAGTAGCCAAATTGGAACTATGTACGTCAATAAAATTATATGAATCTGGGAGGTTTTGAGCTAGTTTGGGTGCATGGGGAACCCCAGTAAGTGAGTTAGATGGGAAAGTGTTAATACGATCATCAAGGTTATAGTCCAATGGACCTATTACTGCAATAGACTGCTGACTTTTCCTCTTAGTATCAGTACATTTTTGTAGAGAAGCTCAGTTGCTTTTTTTCCATCTAAATTTATGTTGAAAAGTAAGAAATAATATTAAATAACTAGGTTAGGGGAATATGGCCTTATAAAACAAACAATTTTCTGAATGCAATGGTATTTTTAAAATATTTTTAGAAATGTTTTAGACATGTAAAACTGAAAAGCAAAATTCACAGCAATTCATGCTTCTACAACAAAAAAATCAACAATTTGTGCCACTAGGTGTTTATGTGGCTGCCCTAACAAAAGTCAATTATAAGTTAGCCAAAGTAGCAAAAAAGTAGCATAGCAAGGAAAACCCCTGAAAGTAGCAAGAAAAACCCCTGGTCCATGTTCCTATTACCTGAACAATTGTTTTGGGTCATGAAACTATTGTTAATAGATGCATTTTGACTTTTGGAACATCTTTTTTCTCTTGCAAAACTACTACAAACTCACCATTAGGGAGTTATTATATATTTGCACATTAGGGGGGGGGGTAAAGCATAGCATATATTAAATACAGCAATGGTTAGTTTACATATTTAATACTAGCTGTTGGTGTGGCACTTCACACCACACCAACACCTAGTTGGAGGGGGCGCTTTGCACCCCCCCCCTGCACGCATAAGTTATTACATGCCATATTAGTTATGCGCTATTGTAGTTGTGTCCCTGTGTCCCACCTGTGAATATAGATAGATATATATATATTTTTAACTACGTAAAACTTGCAAATATACAATATTCTTCACTGTCCCATTGTCTGTGCATATAAATAGATTGTCAGGTTTACTGACTCTTGAACATGCAACATATAATTGTCCATGGGAAAACAATCTGTATTCAGATCTATACTGCATTTTTCTAATGATTGCCCTTGGGCTTTGTTGATGGTAATTGCTAATTGAATATTCCCTGTTGTCATTTATATATCCCCCATGTGCCCTTCCAGCATCCCTATTGTAGTTGTGTCCCTGTTTCCCGGTTGTCATTTATATTCCCTGTGTCCCAGTTGTCATTTGTGTCCTGGTGTCTTGGTCTGTAATTTCTCTTTGAGTGTCCTGGTTGTCATTTATATTCCCTGTATCCCACTTGTCATTTGCGTCCTGGTGTCCCAGTCTGTAATTTCTCTTTGAGTGTCCCCATTGTCATTTATATTCCTTGTGTCCTGGTCTGTAACATACAACAATAGATCAATTGTGTTGTAACTTTGTTCACAATCCCATTCTACACATGTAGAAATAGAAGCAGTACAATTAGGTGAAGGCATTCCCAAATGCTTGAGTAGTTTGTTTGCAATAGATAAGCACAAATCTTCAATCATAACTAAAGTGCAGTTATAAATTTCTGTTGTAAAGTCCAAGGTCATATCTGACCTTTCTAGCTGTATTTGGTGGAGTATATTCTTGGCCATTTGTGATTTGTATTTCTCCCATAACTCTGTAAGAGATGAAGGAGAGCAACTTTTGCTGGAAGACCAGGGCTGTAATGTCATGTCTATGAACCGGCAATTGTCCAGGATGTAAAAGCTGATGTATCCAAGTTTAATAAAAACTTCTCTTTGAAATGCCTTCTTATATACTTATAATGATGTCATATACAAAGCCTGTGACATCATATACAAATCACAGACCAAAACAATTGCCACTTTGTTGATAGTTGCATATCAGTAGGCATCAATTTGATTGCTGTTTTGAACAGAAGCAGTAAATTATTATTTATGTGGAAAAGATGTTGCAACTGGGAAACAATGGTCCTTTCAATGTTGTTTTTTTTTTTTTATCATCAGTATCACTTTCAAGTTGTTTGGTTTGTTTTACCTTGACTTGTCTTTTGTCACTATGAAATACATATTGCTGAACCTTTTTTTTTTAACTGAAATCTGGTAGGCAAGATTCCTTGGCATGCTTTCTTTTGGTGATTTCTCTTTGAGATGCAAGCCTGTTTTCACACTGTTGTTGTGATTCCTTGGCATGCTTTCTTTTTATACTTTCTCTATTAGCTGCAAACCTGTTTTGATGCTGTTGGTGTGATTCCTCAGCATACTTTCTTTTTTCACTTTCTCTATTAGCTGCAAGCCTTTTGGCATTAGCTCTCACCACACAAACAACTTATTTTTATGTATATTAAAAATTTCTTGTTGAAAGGCCTTCTTATATAGGCTACTTATAATAACATCATATACAGTCAACAAACATGATGTCAGTCAACAGTTGACAAAAATGACGTCAGTACACTACTATTAACAATAGTTTCATGACCCTAAACAATTGTTCAGGTAATATGAAAATTGAAACCCCTGAGCACCCTTGAATAGACATTTTGGATCTTTATTCTACTATTTAGACAAAAAACAGTGTTCAAATCTAAGTAGCCTAACTAAGTACCTAAATAACCATAATAAGCTTATCCCTAATCTACAGGAGGGGTACCTGACCTCCTTTTTTCACTACCTCAATTTCTGCCATAAAAATGTTAAAATGAAATGTACAAAATGTCCTGACAGTCCAGGGGCAAAATATGACTTTTCTCAATTTATTATTTAAGAATTAACAACGCTTCTTGACTACTAAGGTCCCTGTGTCAGTGACTTTTCTCAAAGTCATCTGCACAAAGATATTAAAATTCTGTGCATTTTCTAATTTATTTGATGTTTCAAAAAGCTGTTTTCTGGCTATTGACTTTCTTAACTCTTCCTTTTTCATCATTTTTTAGTGAAACAAGGTAAGGTTAGAATTAAGTAATATTGTTTGAAAATAAAAATATGTTCAATTAGAAATATTGAAGCTATATTTATTTATTCAATATTCAAATCATTCAACCAGCTTCAATCTAGTATTCTTGTCATATTTATTGGTGCATTTTTAAGCCAGATGGGTTATTCTGAAGGAAAGAATTCTCTGGAAATTTGTAATCTACCCCTCCTGTAGGCCTACTCCCGAAAATGGGAGTTGCTGTTTATCCATACAGCTTTGGTAAACTGCATTGTTTACTTTTTACTATTAAGTACATACCAGTTGGCATCAAATACTCAATCAAGAAGGCTCGGCTCATAAGCTCAGAGATTCAGCATGCATTTTGATTTTCAATTTCCGCTTTTGGCCGTTTTCATTGCGTCGTTTAAATTTTAAATATGGTAGCAGCATCTGCACCCTATATTCCCTACTGTCTGTGTACTACTGCCACGATTAGTTAGGGCTATTCCCTCCCGTTAATTTGTAACTTTTCTGAAGGTAGAAAACTGAAATTTTACTTTTTCTTTTATTACCATATAAAAACAAAACTAGATGAACAAAATGAGTCATTTCTACTGAAAAATGTGTCATTTTCTTTGATTGTGTCATCTTTCAGACTGCATATGTCATTGTGTCATGCAACATCAAATTATGTGCAGAGGCGCCATTTGGGGGGACAGGGGTGGCAAATACCCACCCGGCTCGACTCGGGTACCAAAAGACCAACCTATAGTTTAACAGAAAAAAGACTAGAAAAGTCGTATTTGACAGCAGATGAGCCTTCCAAAACATCTTTGCATCGTCATTCATTCCTGAAAGAATAATATATTTATAAACTAGAACAACAATAAGAAATATTTAATCGCAAAGAATACCTCAAATGAATTAGTTTATGATGCTGTTTCCAAATATTTAAAATTCAGAAGGTTTAATATTACCCAATAAAATCTAGAGGCCTGTGAAAATGAACCTGATTTTCAAAAAGAGGGAAGCATTCCCAAATCTCGAAAAGTCCCGTGATCTTCATGAAAATCACGTAATGAGGTTAAGTAATGCTGCATTTTTTGTCCCACAAAAATATGACGGATGCGAGTTTATCCGTTTTTTCCGGCGAGTGATCGTACTGAAATAATGGGATTAGAACTATAAGACCGGAAAGGGGCCATCCAAATATTTATTTAAGTGACCAAAAGATTAAAGGACAATTACCCACCCCTTGAAGCTTCATTTTTACCAAAGAATTCCTATCAAATTTTTAAAACAGCCAATTAGTTCAGCATCGTCGAATGATCCGATGTGAGGATCTTTCAGATGCAAGTTTATCCGTTTTTTTTCCGGCGAGGGATTGTATTAAAATAATGGTATTAGAAGACCGGAAGGGGGGCCATCCAAATATTAATTTAAGTGACCAAAAGATTAAAGGACAGCTACCCACCCCTTGAAGCTCCATTTTTACAAAAGAATTCCTATCAAATTTTTGAAACAGCCATTTGGTTCAACATAGTCGAAAGATCGGGGTTACCCAGCCCCTTTACCTCTTGGGTAAATTTTTGAGGGGGATTTTTCTTCGGTATGGAATTTTCCACAGAGAGAATATTCCATGGAGATAAAATTTTCCGGATTGATATTCAATGAGATACTTAAAACAGGGGGAACGGTTATTTCATAGTACGGTTAGAAAAACAGTTAGAAATTATTTAAACAAAGATAGTAACAAATAATTGAAGAAAAAACGGGTTTAATTTTTTGAAATAAAGCAGTGACAACAAAATAAAATAAAAACTACACTTTAACTAACAAAAAATAAAAATACTCCGAATATTTCGGCCCCACCTCCGGGAGCCTTTCTCAACGGAAAAAAAAACTTTCTCCCTTTTTGTTTTTGTTTTTTTTCCGTTGAGAAAGGCTCCCGGAGGTGGGGCCGAAATATTCGGAGTATTTTTATTTTTGGTTAGTTAAAGTGTAGTTTTTATTTTATTTTGTTGTCACTGCTTTATTTAAAAAAATTAAACCCGTTTTTTCTTCAATTATTTGTTTCGTAAATGGAAAAGCAGTGTGGTCTAAGAAATTATAAACAAAGATAGTATCCACTGAAACCAAGGAACAAGAATTTCTATAAATCAAAATGACTTTAGAATAAAGAATGATGACTGAAGAATGGGACAATAGGCCATTCAATAGGATTCTTAGTTGGAAGGGACATTCAATTATCTATTTCAAAGGTTGTATCCAGAATTATGGGAGGGGGGCTGCGAAAAGATTTTTTAGGGTGGGGTTACGACAAGCTTTTAACATAGCATGAAAATTTGTTTGTATTTGGTTTTGTTACGTTTCACGAGTCGGACAATATTTAATTTTTTTGGGGGGTGGCGGCAAGGGGTTTCAAACCTCCTAAGCCACCCCTCTGGGCACGGCCTTGTCTATTGCAGAAGATAAAAATCATTATAGGTCCTTTTAGTAATTACTACAGAGTGAGGTCATGCCCAAATAGATAGTTGGGGGGGATCGAAATATCCTAAAGGCTTTTACATACTCGAGAAAGAGGAAGAAGTGACGTTCCGAACAAAAGTTTGAGCTCCCCAAAGGAGGTTAAGTCAATATTTGGTTACTTAAAGTTAATTTGCGCGAAAATTAAGATCAGTGAGGCTTAGTTGAAGTTTAAGAAAGATTAAACATATTGTCTTCTTTGAAAATGTCAAAGAAAATTGATGGCCAAGAAGGTCAGGGGGAGCATAGCTACAAAATAATGACAAAGTCAAGGCTATTATAAACTGTTTGAATCCAAATTTACTAATTGAAGCAGAAGAAAAATGCTATTAAAGGAACTGGCTCAAAGACAGAAAATTCAAAGAGGGAGAAAAACACCGCAAGCACAATTTTTACTTTAAGTACCACAATTGTATTTTCCTTTAATAAAAATGACTTTTTTTTAATGGGGAGCTTAAAACTTTCTCTAGTTTACTGATTAATGCGGCTATTCAAAAATACTACAAAACTAAAAAATTATGTTTAGCTTTAATAAATAAAATTTTTTGAATGTAGCACAGCGAAAATTTTGGGGTTTTAACAGCTTAAAAACGAAAAAACCTGGATTATTGCATTAAATCTCCAGGAAAAACTACAAAAGGATAGCCCACTTTGAGGAATGATGTGCACCAGGTGATACGTGCTGATTTTTATCAGTCATATATTTCAAAAATATAAGTTATCTTTTTAGGCTCTATAATCCAACAGCACCAAATATAGGGCCGCAATAAAAAAAGTGAATAAATAAAAAATCAAATGATCAAATAAATAAAAAAATTGTCATAGTACCCAAAGAGTTTAAGGGTCTGAGAAGGAGATCCATTCTTATTTGTGTACCTTAATTAGCTTTGATATACTTTAAGTAATACTTGGTATCTTTGGTGTGGTGAAACTGGATTTGAACAATGATTGCTAAGATGGTAATGGTTTCTGTTCTAATATTTCAAACATATACATTCCAATTCCAAAGGTTATTATTCCATTCTTAAGATTGAATTTTTTATTTAAATACGAGTTTATCAATAACAGTCATATTTCAGAGCGTTTTTAAGAATGTTACTACTACTACCGCTACTAATAACTCACTGCAGCACCAAGCCATCTGAGGCCAACACAGCTACGCACGCTCCTCCTCCAACCTAATCTATTCAAGGCCTGCCTATTTACACCTTCCCAGGAAGTTCCCATTTCCTTTATATCTTTATTTATGACATCCTCCCAAACCTGACAAGGACGACCCGCTTTCCATGTAGCCCCAGACGGTTGGCCAAAAAGAACAATCTTTGGCTATCCGTCATCCTGCATCCGCAGAACGTGGCCTAGCCATCTCAACCTTTCTTTCATTATAGCCCTAGAAAGTGGGATTGAACCACATTTTTCCTCCAGCCTACTGTTTGAAATACGGTCAGTCAGCCGGGTACCCAGAACAATCCGTAGGCAAAACACCCTAAGCCTTAGCTATTCTACTTTTAACATCTTCACTGCTCCCACCGTCTTTACTAATAATACTACCAAAGTAAGTGAAGCTGCCAACCTGATCAATCTTTTCGTTACCCAACGTCACTTTTTCATCTTTACTTATTCCTGGCCTTAGTGATTTAGTCTTCTTCAAATTATTTTTCCAGCCCATTCTAGCACCCTGAACTCGCAAAACCTCTAAAAATTCATTAATTTTGCTCACAATTTCATCTAATATGCTTAAATCATCAGTATAATCTAAGTCCAGGAGCGTTTTTCCTTCCCATTTGATTCTGTGGTCTCCAATTACCTTTCCAGTGCTCCTTAAGACGAAGTCCATCAAAATAATCCAGAATTTAAGAATATTTGTCAAAGAAATATATTTAATTCGGAAAACGAACCAACATTACTTTGGTTTACAGTGAGTATAAATATTCCTATAGATTTAATCATTAAGAACAGAATCAATCTGGTGAATAATTTACAATTTTTACAAAGCTGAATTCCTTTTTTGTCTCCTGTAAACAACTGTATAGATTCAGATTTGATAGTCTTGCTTGGTGCTTGGTAGGGAAGCTGCCGTATGCCAGATATTACTTTAGTGATTTGTCTCCGCATCTTCAAGAATATTTTTGTCTCTTTTTAAATATGGGGAGGCAAGAGATATTCCAACTTCAAGCTTAGGATGCACAAGTCCCTTACATAGAAGACTGGTGACTTTAGGGGAGCAAGTCGAAACAGTACGCTTGGCTTAATCAGTCCCGAAGTAGAACTAGTACCAGAAGAAGATCTCTTAGCATGAGTACTAACTTTTAGTTCATTGTCAATAGAAACACCAAGATCTTGCTCATTATTTACAGAGGAGAGTAGGTCGCCTAAGAAAAAATAAGAATGACAAGGATTCATATTGCCGAAAGTCAATGCAACGGCAACACTGTATTATATCTCAAGGCGAAAAATTCAATTTGATTCGAAAGAACAGACATGTCGTTTGCTAAAGCGTCAATTAAAAGATTCAATGAGTTCATTTGTAAGTCATTCTCGAATTCATCTATATCAATGTATATTTTACCAAGTTACTATTTTCTAATAGGTTCCTTAAATAACCTTATGCTATGATCAGCATTTAAAGGTTTAACAGTCAAATTTAGCCTAAAGCTTTGAGGCTAGTTAGCCATACACCTTCTACACAAAATCTAAACGAATATCTTAATAAAGCTTTGATTCACTGGATAATTTTGTTTCATAGCTTTGTCTATACAGTACATCATTTAGACCTAGGCCTACTTATTATCAAATTCATGTATAAGTTACTATTTTACAAAGTTACAGTTACAATAGATAGTTACTAGTTACAAAACTACTGGAGTTGGGAATCCCTGTTGACATGATCCTCCTTGATTTTTCAGAAGCATTTGACAAAGTTTGTCATAGGAGACTTGAGCTTAAGCTACAATCTATTGGTTTGGAGGAAAAAATTCTTAAATGGATTCTGGATTTCTTGAGGAATTGTGTTCAGCATGTAAGACTGATTGATGCAGATGGCAATCCTATTCTATCCTCCTCTTGGAATGTTATCAGTGGGGTTCCACAGGATAGTGTTCTTGGCCCCACCATGTTCAATATTTTCATAAATGATGCTCCTCTAGCAATTAAAAGCAGGATGACGTTATATGCTGATGATTCCAAGGTAATTGGTCCAGCTAGCACTCTTGAAGATGCTTCCCAACTTCAAAATGACCTTGATCTCCTGAGTGTGTGGGCAAAATCTTGGCTACTCACTTTTAATGTATCAAAATGTCATGTTTTACACTTTGGGCACAAGAATATCAATACAACTTACTCTCTTTACGGTCAGCTCCTTTCTCCAGTATTGGAGGAACATGACCTAGGAGTAAGTGTTGACAATGATCTTAAATTTAGCCGTCATGCAAAGAAGGCAGCAGCATCAGCTAGCTCATCACTAGGGATCATGAAAAGAACAATTTTCTCCTGTTCTCCTAAAATTCTGAGCCTTTTGTATAAAGGACTTGTTTGGCCAAGGCTTGAGACAGGCATGGTCCTTGCATCCCCCTTTTTCAAAAAAGATGCTAAAATTCTTGAAGATGTCCAGAGAAGAGCTACTAAGATGGTGAGTGGACTGCATGAGCTCCCTTATCCTACAAGGCTCTGCAAGCTGAAACTCCCAACTCTGGTTTATAGAAGAAGACAAGGTGATGCCATTCTGGTTCATAAACTTATTAATACAAAGGCAGTTCTTGGTCTTCTTCCTCTGGCATCTCAGGATTCTTGTACAAGGGGACATAACTTGAAGTTATCCAGGCATTTCTCTTCAAAGCGGCAATGCGCCCATTTTCTTACCAACCGTGTTGCCAACCTCTGGAACAAATTACTGCCAGATACCATTGCTGCCCAAACCACAGACAGCTTTAAGAACCATCTTGACAACGAATGGTCAAAAAAAGAATGGAAGTATAACTGGAAAGCACTCAAATCGGAATCAGCAACATCAAACCACTAGTCAAGTGTACATATTCAAGTATGTGTCATGTAGCCTATTATCAACTCTGGAGTTTCTACAAGGAAAAATCCTTATATTGCTCCAAGCTGCAATTTAAGGTAATAATAGATTTTGTAATTTGTATAACGTTTTTTTTTATGAAATTTGATAAGAATGTTTTTGTAAAACATGTTTAGTTTCATAACAAGCTGTCTAAACTGGAAATTATGCTGCAAATGAGCAGTTTCCATATAGAAATGCCAATTCTAGAAGCAAATCCATTTCTGGTTGACCCTCCTCCTACATGGGGCAAACTTAAAATGCATAAGGTAGGATGGGTTTTGAAGCCAAAGGGAAAAGTTGAGGTTGTACAATATGAATAAAATTATGTTTAAATAAAAATTCCAGTTATTACTGGTAATTTCTATATAGTAGGAAATCCAAAGATAATTAAAAATATTGTGTATTCAGTAATGCTAATATCCAAGATGGTTCACTTTCAATTTTAAATTAGCCAGCTGTTTGTGAACAATTACAATAATAGCTGTTCTGAGGTTGGCTTGTGGCAAAATTTGAACTGGCAAACCAGAGCAATTAGTTAAACATTAGAAAAGGTAGTGTAGGCAGTGCAATGTCCAATTTTGCTTACAGGTAACATTACCTATAGAGCAAACTGTATTTGTCCATGAGCCCAGTGGGCAGTGGGGCAAGGTTTAACTGGTTAAGCCTTGTTTGTTATGGTTGTGATATTTTATCATTGCAACCCTTTTTTCCCCAGAAATTGTGGTTAGTCAAGGGCAAGCTTCTATGGTGTTAAAAGTTTGAAGAGAGGATACTTTACTTTTTTGTGAGTTTTTTTTATTTTTTTGAATTACTGCATATAGCTAGGTTCTGATGATTGTTTTTATGTCATTATTCATTCACATTGCCCAACCCCAACATTTTCATCAGCTTCAAAACCCTGCCCACTTTACACATTTTTAGTTTGTTGAAGGGGGATTTTAGAAAGCCAAAAAATTGATACACTTCTCTAACAATGACAAAGAAACAATATGCAACCATGAGAATCTTGCCATATTCAGTAATACATATTTTTGATAGCTTGTGATGAAAGTAAAGCTTTGCTGAATGTTTCATTACTATGGCCCCAGGGCTTTTGGAACAATAACTGTAAGATACCCAGTAGCCTAGTTAGACAGCTGATCACTGCTTCAACTGTTGAATTATTTTAAAATCTCTATTGTATCACTTAGAAAGTAGATCATTCTATCATTGGATTTGCCCAGATCTTGTAGGCATGTAAGTAGCTTAATTATTTTGTAAATTTGCAGTTTACAGCATAATTTAGCAAGGAAGAAAGGTAATAGATGACTTTATGTCTTTTCTTCTACTCTTTAATAGTTTGATAATTATTTTATTAGTAATTAGTAAATAATAAATAAAGTAATAGTATATAAAGAATAATAGTAGTATTATAAAAGATAATCAGCTTAGTCTTGGTGAGAAAAACTACAATGCAGGTATATTTTAATTAAATAGTTATTATATACAGATGGTTAGGTATTTGATATAATCCATTCTGGATAGTGTGCTATCCATAATTCTTTGTTGTAGCTTCTAAAATTCTGTTACTAAAGTATTACATTTTCATCATAGTTTGGTATAATTCATTATGATTAATCCAACTTCAATTTTTGAGCATAGTTGTTATGTCATACAAGCACCATCATTTCTGCAGAAATTTCTGTTTTGAGCCCTTAACAGTGGCCCAATAGTTAAAACAGTCCATAGTTAGCAAAAGATTAAAAACAAATGTCTAAAAAACTGTCTAGTTAAAAAATTGTTATTTGCTCTGGATGAGTATTAGGGGTCTTACTTAATTTTAACATCTTATAGGGTAAAACCCCCAAAACTCAGCCAGTGCCTACCCTATTTTGAGATAGAAATTCTGGTTAAAAAGTAGGTATTAAAATCAACTTGGTAGAAGTGATAAAAACTTGAGAGCCATGATATTTTACTATTATTATTATTTACTGAAAACACATCTCTGTTTAAAAAGAAAATAACAGAGCTCTACAAAGAGAGAAAACAAAACAAAAGCAAAATATCACCATACAACTAAGGCCAGGTAACTATAGTTGAAGAAGGTGGCTCTGAGCATGTTTTGAAATCTTATGGTTATTTTTCTCTGTAAGTTTAGCAACAGCTATTGTAGGATCTGCTATGTCAAGACTGTTGATGAGATTTGAAATGCATGTCAAGGTAGGATATCTCAGGTATTTTGCAAAACAGAAAAAAATGGAGAGTGGATTTTTAATTGATCAGCAGTTGTAAGAACCTTCCAGAAGGGTTAAATGTAGAGGATATGGGGTGCAGTGTTGTACAGCATTGCAAGATAACAGCAATTGAAACAAAGCTTAGCAGAGACAAAGTAGTGATGTTGTTTTTTTCTTCATATTTATAGTTGAGTGTGGTGGTATTAGTGGTGTCAGTGGCCTAGTGTTCTTTTATTTTATGTATTTTGTTTTCTCTATCTGCCCCTTGGAGAAGCTTTGCTTTTTAGGGGAGGCAGTAACCATTTTTGTTTATTATTTGTTTAATGAATAAATCCTTCTTTCTCTAATAAATATCAAGGAGAATGTGCTTTTCCTCAGCAGGCAGCTGTGAGTGCCTGATTAGCAGGACAAAAGGTACCTTAATCTCAGAAAGGATTGTACAAACATCATCCTAATACACTTCTGGGTTGATTAATGTCCAATTACATATATATGATGAATTTGATGTTTTTGGGTGACTAATGGCTTCTGAGTTTGTTTAGCTGGAAACAAAACAATACAGGCAGGTGATCAGATATTAAATGATCACAAACACCCTTTGGTTGAGAGACATCTAAGGAGGAAAAAGCAATAATGTTGTCTATGTTGAATCTGGACAAGGAATTGTGAATTAATGTGAAATATTGGTCTTTATCAACAACATACAAATGATTTTTGAATGTGTCATCAATCACAGAAGAGTGTGCAGATGGAACAGATAGATTGCAGTTAAATATCCAACAATTAGACATGCCAAATTACTAGAAATAGTGCTTGAAATGCTTCATCATAACTTTTCAGAGAAAAAAGAAAGAAAAATGAGAAAAAAAGGCGTTCAGATCAGTTGTCAAATAAACATTATAGATAAACATATGATAAGATAAGATAATATTTATTTTCAAAAGGCTATCACAAGCTCTATAGAGCCAAATTTGCTTTATATGTCTGTAAAAGCTAAGAAAAAAAAAAAAATTCAAAACAGTACACTAAGTCAAACACTTACAATTAAAGGGAATTAAAAAAGCAAAATCATCAAAGATAAAGGGCAAATCAGTAAACTTAACAATTAAATTACAAAAACATTGCAGTAAATAAAAAAAAGAATAAAAACGGCAATAGAGGAAAAGGGGAATTTGGCAAGTACATAATCACAAATTATTATTAAGGTGTTCCAGAATAAAGGGTATAAAACTTTTGCGACACCTTTCTGTAACAGCATGGATTGGAGAGTAAGTTGGGATTGCTAAGGAGGCTGACCGGGGGAGTTGGAGTCTAATGGGATTGTGAAAATCAGGCAGTAAGTCCTCAGTATGGGGATTGGAAATGACTGATTTAGCAAAAAACAGGCAAATTTTCCCCTCCTTTCTTTTAAGGTGGTAATGCGCGCATATTATCTACTTTAACAGCCAGAAATTAATCATACAATTCTAAAAGCAGTATTTTTAAAGTGGTATCCACATAAGTCACGTGACTGCCCAACAATCCACCACCAGGTTTATTTTGCTTTGCAGGAGATGCATAGCAAGTGAGTTTATCTCTAGTATCCAAAAGACTAGTATCCACAGCCTGGAGCCTCGAAACCTGCCGACAACCACTCTACTATTGTTGTCTCTAAATTGCCACCACCTATTAGAGATCCGACAAGCCGCAAAGACTTTATCAATCAATTAAGTGGTCATGATTCGGTTGTTAGTATTCAGCTGGTGGGAGATAAATTGTTTGTAAACATTGAAAAATCGGTAGCTTCTGATTTCTGTGAGTCTGTAGTCTCGGGTATTGGCACGAAGATTCTGCAGAAACGTTACCTTGGAATAATAAAAGGAATCCCGCTGTCATTTAATGCTTCCAAATTCAAAATGCACTCAGGAGTCGTTGACGCAAACCAAATTGGTTTGTCCCAAACTATCAAGCTAGACTTTTCAGATTCGTTTGCAAAACGTGACGCTATGAAGAATGGAGTAAAAATAGGTTACGAGATTTTCAGAATTTATGATTTCGTTAGTGTACCGCGATGTTGCTTTAAGTGCAGGTCTCCTGATCACTTTATCAACGATTGTACCAGTCAGGTGGAAAAATGTGCGCGCTGCGCCGAAAATCACATTTTTTCGAAAGATGCACCCTGTACAAATAGACCTAAATGTGCAATCTGCGGTGATTCTCACACTTCATATAGTCTATTATATCCAGTGCTCAAGTCTCGTATTGCGACCGCTGTGAAAAAATGATGTCACAAAAATTCTCGGTTATTTCGTACAATATAAATGGAACACGTCAAAAAGAGCACATCATTGACGAACTTTCGAGCAACTATGACATCGTTTGTCTTCAAGAGCATTTTTTATCTTCAGATAATACCAACTTGTTGAAACGGAGTGCAAACCATATTACTTTTGTGAGGGCTGCAAGATCTACATTTGGTAGACCTTCCGGAGGCCTTGCCTGTATACTGAGACGTAGCTCCTTTTCATCCATGACGCCTATGCTGTTCCATAGTGACGAAAACCTCTTGGCCGTGCGAATTGCCGATTTAATACTTATTAACGTGTACTTTCCTTGTGATCGTAAGTTGGTTCAATCACCGAATAAGTTTGCCAAGACCTGTAGTGTTTTGAAAAAAGTGGCAGAATCCGCATCATCTCTTGGTTATCAATTTGTTGTCGCCGGGGATTTTAATGCTGATTTACTGAATTCAAATATTCGGTCTGATATGGTTTTCGAGTCTTTATCTGAGTTTAAGCTAGTGGATAAAACTCAGTTTTTATCCACTGATAAAAGCTGAGTTTTTATCCACTGATAACACACACCAATTGTAAATTGGTGTATGGGAGGTTCATGTCCTAGTGAAATAGTGAGAAGAGAAGGCAGCTCAGGACTTCACCCTGTGGAAGACCTTTGGCTATTGTAGCTTTGGGTGGGGAGGCTGAATCTATACAAACAATGAAACTTTGATTTTCTGTTAAAGATTTTGTAAAGGATACTAGTGTGGGGGTGATCCTAGACTTGCAAGTTTAACTAAAAGGATCTGGGGGGTTCATATTGTCATATGTCCCTTCAAAATTTAAGAATGCAGCAACTAGGAAATTATCTTTAGATATGGATTCACATATTGCATTTGTTAACAATATAAAAGCATCTATTGAGGAGTGGTGTTTCCTGAAGCCAGTTTGAGTATGAGGTATCATATTATTCTTCTCAAGGAACCAAAGGAGTTGATGGCTAGATCATTTTCTCCATTACTTTTATGGAGAAATCATTATAGGCCTTTAAGACTCAGGGTCATATTTGTTTTTTTTTTTCTTTAATGTTGGTAGGAGGGATGAACATTTACAAATATTGGGGAATGTGGATGTAGCCGATGCATGATTATATCAATTTAGGAGTTCCTGTTTATAAGAAGGGGTGAGATTCTTTATCCATGTAGAATGAATGTTATTGCAGCTACTAGAAGCCTTAGTCCTAACATGTTGTATTGCATTATTTGGTTCATGAATTGAGAATGGACAGGTTATATACTCTGATCCTGGGCGAGGCTGGTATATCAGATTTATCGAGATTGGGATGGTGATGCTGTTATTATTTGATGTTAGCTTGTTTGAGAAAAGAGTTGCAAATAACTTTGATTTTCATTATCATTATCATAATGGGTATTATTATATTGTTGCTCATACAGGAGCGAGTTGGGGTATGTTTTTTTCCTGCAGATGTGGCTTATGAATTTATGTATAAGTGGCTCACGTGTTTCTCTGGAAAGACTATTTGCAAAATTATTCTAGTAATCAGTAATTGTATTTAGTATTTATTATAGTCCTCTTTGGATTAGCATCTGCATGTAAATTACTTAAATATATAGCAGGAGACGTTTTTTTTTAAGTATGTTCTCCTAGCTGCCTTTTTTGTTCTCCAGTTATTTTGGCACTTATTTGTCCACCATGCTTTAGGAGTGTGTTTAGGGATTGTTTTCCTGGGTGTTGTCTTGGGGATAGCATGATTAGTTGTATTTGTTAGTATGGATGCCATAATTTCAGTATTTGTTGTAGAAATTTCCGTCTTGTCAATTGTTAAGCAGTATATTAGAAACCCAGGTTACAACAATCTGCAAAGTAAAGCATAGTATAAGCACAAGCGTAGCGTAGCAAAACATAAGCTAAAGCACATGCACAACATAGCAAGCAGGAGGGTGTTACATCTCCTTTCTTCTGGACACTTTAACATGACAACAAAACTTAACCAAAATCTTCCATTTGCATGTATCCACCCTTTCTTCCCCAAAAAGGGAAAAGAAAGGACATAAAAAAAAAAAAGAAAAAAAAACCAACAACAACGACAACTTATAAATTAAGCCTTTTTGGAGGTTTGATTATTCTCCCAAGACGTGTCATGGCGGGTGGCGGTACTTCGTCCCGAATTTGGCTACTGACTTTTGGGCTTGACCCTGGGGCTTGAATAAGGACAGTTGGGGGTGGGCTTTTCTACGGGGTTGAGAACGCGTTTGGAGATGATATGGAGCTCAACTGCGGTACCCCATTTGAGTTGGTATGCTGATATTGTTCTAGATCTGTGTCATCTGGGGACATTCTCAGGTATTTTCGGTTTCGACGATATGCTTTCATATCTTGAGTATGCACGATGTACGATCTTGGCAGTTCGTGTTGGTGCAAGACGACAGCTGGTTCCCAAGATTTTCCTTGGATCTGTGCTTCCACAGATTGCCCTTGTTTCAGTTCTTGAAGGTCCTTTGAGTGACGATTGTAGTACTTTTGCTGCCTTAGTTGGCACTCCAGGCGACTTTCAACAAATTCACATCTGGGAACTATTTTGGGAGTGAGATGCTCAAGGGTACAGGGTATTGTTGATCGCAAGTTCCTACTCATTAATAGCTGGGCAGGAGACGCCATTCCATCTACTGGGGTATTTCTGTACTCAAGAAGGGCATTGCTCATTTCGCTTCTGCGAAATCGGGTCTTCTTTATCATGTTTTTTGCTATCCCAACGGCTTTCTCTGCCAATCCGTTTGACTGGGCATGATAGGGACTCGACGTTCTGTGCTCAATGGACCACCTGTTGGTAAAGTCTTGAAATATAAGGGAGTTGAAATGTGGACCATTGTCTGAAGTAATGATGCGAGGGATCCCATGCCTTGCGAAATGGTCTTTTAGACGGGATATGACTTGATGGGATGAGGCAGCTGTCCCTATTCGGTCAACTTCGAAAAATCGACTGTAATAGTCAACCGTAACGAGGAAGTGACTTCCTTCCAGATAGAACATGTCTATTCCAACATGTTCCCATGGGTGGTTAGGTATACCATGAGGCTTGAGAGATTCTTTCTGGTTGTTCCTTTGGTACGCTTGGCATGCTGGGCAACGTTTGATAAATTCTTCGATACTTTCAGTCATCCCTGGCCAATAAACAATGTTCTAGCCCTTTGCTTCGTTTTTTCAATACCGAAATGGGAAGCATGCATGTTGTGCAAGATATCAGGGTGGAGGATTTTGGGGATTATTAAGCGATCTCCTTTTAGAATGATTCCATCAATCACAGTGAGTTCATGCTTGGAACTGAAGTATTGTGCGATGAGGGAAGGTGTTTGAGCTTTTGTTGATGGCCATCCTGATTTGATTGTGTCTGCAAGACATGCTAGGATAGGGTCTAAGAGTGTTTCGTTCTTCAGTTGCAATAGCCTTGCCGGACTGATGGGAGTGAGGCTCATGACGGAGTGGACATATGATTCAATTTCTTTTTGTAGACTTTCATCTTGGCTTTGAAGGTATAGGCGGGACAGTGTGTCTGGGACTGGGATCTCTTTACCTGGCCGGAAAATGACTGTAAGATCATATGGCTGAATCGGGAGCAACATTCTTTGGAGACGAGGAGAAGATTTTTGCATTGGTCGATTAATAAGCGTTTCAAGTGGTTTGTGGTCAGTGACTACAACAAAGCTATGGCCATACAGGTACTGATGGAAGTGACGAATTCCAAAAACGATGGCGTAAAGTTCCTTTTCGATCTGAGAGTATTTCTGCTCTGTTGTATTTAATGAGCGGGAGGAAAACGAAATGATGTTCTCGTTCTGAATAAGGACTGCTCCAAGGCCTGATTTGGAAGCATCAACTTGTAGCTCTAGGTTACCAACTGAGGGATTAAAAGGGGATATGGTGCTACATATTGATTTTTTAATGGTATCGAACGCGTTGTCATGTACTTCTTCCCATACGAACTTATGCTGCTTTGATAGAGTTCGTAGTGGTTCGTTTTGGGATGATAGATTTGGGATGTAACAGGACAGGTAGTTTAGCATCGCTAATAGTGTCTGAAGTTCCTCGCGGTTGCGTGGTCGGGGCATTTCCTTCAGTGCGTTAACTTTGTTCGGATCAGGATGGATGCCACCCTTAGAGATCACATGACCAAAGTAAGGTATTGATTCAGACTTGAGTATGGATTTTGCTTTATTCAATTTTACGGTCCGTTCTCTGGCTCTGGTGAGTGCGGCTCGTGTGTTCACATCATGTTCAGTTTCGGATTTTCCTGAAATTATGATATCGTCAACTATGACTGAGAATCCGGGTACCCCCTCAAACGCTTCTTCCATTCGCCTCTGGAATTCATCTTGAGCGGAAATCAGGCCAAAGGGCATCCTTCTGAATTTAAATCTCCCAAATGGTGTCGCAAATGTTGTGAGCTCTGATGATTCTTCATCAAGGACTAGAGACCAGTACCCATGCCTTGCATCAAGTTTTGTGAAGAATTTTGCTCCTTCGTGCTTTTGAATAGCCTCATCAAAGGTTGGCATAGGTGGTGTGGCCTTTTTATAGCTTTATTCAGGTCATGCGGGTCAATACAGATCCGAAGTGACTTGTCTGGTTTCTCGACAATAACAACAGAATTAACCCAGTCTGTAGGGTGAGTGACCTTTTCGATGACACCTAGGCGTTCCATACGCTCTAGTTCTTCCTTGAACCTTGGTAGGACTGCAACAGGGATGTGTTTCGTTGGTTGGACTGTTGGTTGTGCTCCTCCTTTCAGAACAATCTTGCATTCACCTCTCAATTTCCCAATTCCATCAAAGAGATCTGCAAATCCAGTAAACAGGTCGTCTGATGACTCGTTGAGAGTAAAGATGCATTTTATCAGCTGCAACTTACGACTAGCAACAAATCCCAAGATTGGTGTGGGTGCTTCTTCTACTGTGAAAAAGGTAAGCAGCTCACTGTTACCATTGTTGTGGGAGCAAAAGAGCTGGGAAGTACCAAGTACTGGGATCTTCTGTCCAGAGAAACTGGTAAGGATTTGGCGGGTAGGGTGGATCTGTGGAATAGGCTTGATGTTGTTCAGTAGAGATTTTGTGAGGATGTTGGCTTGAGCCCCAGTATCTACCTTGAATCTGACGCTGATTTGTTGTTTGATGCGTAGGACTAAGTAGGGTTGGTCATCTGCATTTTCTATTGACACCTCGTGAATAAAGAGTTCATCGTCACTGCACCTTACATCATTTGGGTCTGCTCTGTTTGACTCGATCGCGTTGATAGATTTCTTTCCACTTCTGCATACTTTTGCGAAATGGTTCATTTTGTTGCACTAGCTGCAAATTTTCCCTTTTGCGGGACATTTGTTCATGGGTGAATAATCCCCACCACAAAAATAGCAATCTTGTCTTCTCGCCATGTTGGGTCTGGCAGGTCCTTTGGATTGTTTGTTATACTGGACGAAGTCGATTTCCTGCTTGATTTGTATTTCGTGGTTGGATGTCGCTGCTGTTGACATCGACTTTATTTGTGCCTGGGTTTCTGTGTGGGCTCGAGCAGTAGTGATTGCTTGGAGAAGAGTTAGTGTTGGTCCCATCTGCAGTAGTTTTTCACGTATCTTTTGTGACTTAACTCCACAGATAAGTCTATCTCGTACCATTTCATCACGGATTGCAACACTGTACTCACAATCACGAACCAAAAGTTTTAGATCTGTCACATACTGTTCCACAGTTTCAATGTTGTTCTGATCCCGTTTGTGGAAAACATAACGTGAGAAGATTGGATTTGCAGATGGACTAAAGTATTCATCGAACTTTTGCGTATACACTGCAATACGGTTTTTTCAGCCTCGGTGAGAGACCAGGTGCTGAAGATGTCCCGTCCTTTCTCACCAAGCCATATTAGTAAAAATGCACATTGAACAGTCTCTGTCTTTCCACTCAAGGGGCCTGCAAACATGAGTGTTGCATGGCTTTTGAATCTATTCCAAGCTTCTTTGAGGTTGTCTGCTTCCCAATTAAGTTCAGGGTATGGGACAGTGGATTCCATTTTTCTGACACCATGTAGAAATTTCCGTCTTGTCAATTGTTAAGCAGTATATTAGAAACCCAGGTTACAACAATCTGCAAAGTAAAGCATAATATAAGCACAAGCGTAGCGTAGCAAAACATAAGCTAAAGCACATGCACAACATAGCAAGCAGGAGGATGTTACATTGTGTAAGCTGTTACAAGTGAAATATATGATTCCTGGACGAAACTTATAATTTCATCATTAAGGTCATTTTTGGACATAGTCCAATTTGCTTTAGTGTTAATATATTTGGGGGTATGTGGCAGAATTTTAGCTGGTTCATTTAATGAAGAAATTATGGCAAAGTGGTCTGTGCAAAGGTTATCAATTTTCTTTATATAAATTTTATTCAAAATATTGGGATCAGCACCAATGTATCATAATAGATCTGATTTTCTCTCATTGGCTTTTCCTTGATAAAATTAAGATAAAAATGGTAGCTATCAAAACTATGTTCCCAGTATCATAAATTCTTGTCTGATGTAGCGGAATACCAGACCAACTAAAAATGTTCTTTTTGCTAATTTAAACGTAGGTATTGCCTTCTATCATGAAATTCATTTCTTTTCAGAATATCTTGCAGTAACCTTGTCGAAGTTTTCAACAGAGAGCTACAGGCCCTGTCAAAATATAGGTGACTCTGTCAAAACTTCACTGAACATGTTAGATATGTAAGAAACAATTGAGGTCAAAATTCAAGGGTCCTCCCACTGAAAACATTGTTGTCGAATTTACGGGTACTTTCTCAACAACAAAAATTTTTATGATTATTATTTATGATAATATTTCACAAGAAAAAAACATTGAAAATTTTTTTTTTTTTTTTTTCAGATCGTACTGTTGCTTGGCCTCATATTATGTAGACCCTGTCTTAATAAATCTCATATATGTTTTCTTACAGATAGATCCCAACCTGTTAAATACAGAATGTTCCATCTGAATCACTCCTTGATTAGCGTGAAATTCCTCAAGGAACCTTGTTAGGACCACTTTTGTATGTAGTATTTATTAATGACATTGGTAAGATTTCCTCAAAGGTGTTAATATGTAGATGACCTGTTGATCTCTGAAGTATTTGATAGAACTGTCAAAAATGACCCCATTAAAATCATACCCATGTTTTGAACAAAGCTAAGAATTTACATATGAATATAAATCCTGCTATGTCAAATATAATGAAAATAAAATTCTTGAAATCCGCTCCCGTTTTCTTACACCCTATCATACTCAAAAAGGTGATGAAACATGTTAAACTCCTCGATGTCACAAACTTCTAATAATCTTAAATAGGAAATGCTTATTTCAAAATTTCTGGACTTTGCTCTGGACAAAGTCCAGAGCAAAAATTTGGAAAGTGTATTAAAATTGTAGATTCAGTCTGAAATGGCCAAATTTTGACAAAACTTTCACGGTGAACAACAAAGAAATTCTTGCTGAACCATTAAAGCTGAGAGGGGCCATTACATATATTGTTTATAGAGAGACCTATATCACTCATTATATTATAGAGACCTTGGTACATGATTACACTCCATTTGATTATCCAATTTCGTCCCTATACGCGGGCGAATTTTTTAATTTTGTGCTTCCACTATCTATTACACATTTACACATTAAAACAAGTTTCCAGACAAAGGACTTCCCAGAAAAAGGATAGTCAAAACGAAAATTTTTGAAAGTGGATTAAAATTGTAGATTAAAATATCTCTAAGTAACTAATTAATTAACTTGATTAAGTAGCTTGAGGCGATTTTTTCAGTTTTTGCTTCCACTATCTGAATAGTTACAAATTAAAAAATTTACACATTAAAAAAAGTTGAAGAGAAACAAAGAAATAAAGTAAAAAGAATGAGTATTTCGAATGCACCAGGATCCCTCCACGAGAATTCCCGAAATATTTTGACAGGTGTCAAATTGGGCTCCAAATTACATAGGCTCAGCAATATAAGAAGGCTAAACTTTTGGCCCCATTTGGTCCCAGGATTGGGAAAGCTGGACTGCTACAAATTCTGTAAATTATTAATTCATAATAAGCCTGTACATAGGCTCAGCAATATAAGAAGGCCGAACTTTTGGCCCCATTTGGTCCCAGGATTGGGAAAGTTGGACTGCTACAAATTCTGTAAATTATTAATTCATAATAAGCCTGTACATAGGCTCAGCAATATAAGAAGGCCAAACTTTTGGCCCCATTTGGTCCCAGGATTGGGAAAGCTGGACTGCTACAAATTCTGTAAATTATTAATTCATAATAAGCCTGTACATAGGCTCAGCAATATAAGAAGGCCAAACTTTTGGTCCCAGGATTGGGAAAGCTGGACTGCTACGAATTCTGTAAATTATTAATCCATAATAAACCTGTACATAGGCTCGCAATATAAGAAGGCCATGGTTTGTCAAGGGCAAGCTTATATGGTGTTAGAAGTTTGAAGAGAGGATACTTTAGTTTTTTGTGATTTTTTTTTTGAATTACTGCATATAGCTAGCTAATGATTGTTTTTATGTCATTATTTTTTCACATTGCTCAACCACAACATTTTCCTCAGCTTTTTGGAACAATAACTGCAAGATACCCAGTAGCCTAGCTAGACAGCTGATCACTGCTTCTACTGTTAAACTATTTTAAAATCTCTATCATATCACTTATAAAGTAGATCATTCTATCATTGCATTTACTCAGATCTTCATAAGCATGTGAGTAGCTTAATTATTTGGTGAATTTGCAGTTTACAGCATAATTTAGCAAGGATAAAAGGTAATAGATGACTTTATGGCTTTTCTTCTACTCTTTAATTATTTAGTAAATTATTTTTAAGTATTTTAATTAAATTTTAATTAGTTTAATAATTATTTTGGTACTTGTATGCTACAGGAACCACACTCAAGTGTTTTATCTAAGTAAAACCAGTTTGTCTTTCTGTAATTAGAGATAATCAGCTTAGTCTTGGTGAGATTTAATAGATTTACAGATATATTGTTTAAAAAAACGAGGATGAATGCCAACAAATGCTTGAAAGGTTCTAATAGCGTTTTACTATTAAATAATTTCCAAATAGATTTCTCTCTTATAATTCTCCGAGGTGGTATTTTCTGGCCGGGGGGGGGGGGGAGGGGGGTAAACGTCTAGAACCAGAAATTGACCCCTCATTTTCTTTCATTTAGAATAAGCCTGAATAATGACGCTGGGAGGTGATATTTCCTTCTTATTGCAAAATAAATTATGACGTTTGTTTTAAGGCTTTGTTTAACTAAACTGATTTGCTTCATTTTTCATGAAATTATATTCTGTGATATGTTAGTGCGCATCAACGACTATAAAGGAGGGAATGTGTAGAGAGGGGGGGGGGGCGGGGGCTCTCATTGTAGAATGGAAAATTCTCCCTGTGAAAAATTCCCCTCTGTAGAAAATCGCTCCCAAATAATTTCTGTATTTTCCTAGTAACAAATATTATGTGTAACAATGGAAAAATAGGCTAACTTACATCCCTTTCCCCGAGGGATACGGGTAGGGGGGTACGTCATGCCCAGCGGTACAATTGCAGGACCTTTCAACTATCCTGAACTGTCGGTTCTTTAATCAGTTCCGTAAAATCCAGCTTTCAACTTTGATGTGTTTTATAATGCTATTAAAAATATAATTTGTATCATTTTTTTTGTTATGATAGGCTAATAAAACAATTAAAGGGCAGAACGCCTTACTTTCTTTCTTTGGCTCAGAACGAACTTTAAAATAGCAATAAAATGCGGAACAAGAAGTAGAACGTGTTATAAAGGGATATTATTCCCATCTATGTCTTCTTGTAGTAACACAACAACAGAAAGTGAAGAAAATCTTAACAGTGAAAGAGGCTCACCTTTAACAAAATTAATTAACAAAGGTAATTATATTAATCGTCTGACCTTAGCTTTGGATCATTTTGTGATGGCTCCTTTCAACAAAGAGACTTGATTTTCCCTCAGACTAACAGAAGAAAATTTGGAACGAAATCACCAGAATTTTCGGACATTATCAAACACCCCTTTCCCCACAGGTGGTTTTAGAGGGGGGAGGGGGGGTTCAAGGGAGCACTTGCCCTCTGTGCAGAAATTTAGAGGTACATATTTCAAATAGATAATTTACCATTTATAATAATTCTGTAGTTTTTGAAATTTTATCTCTATTAAAGTAATTAGAGGTTTGAGTTACTTACCTCTAATTACTATAGTTTCGCAGTAATTTACTTACTTACTGTAAAACTTGTATAAGATCAGTTACTACTTAGTGTAAGTATAACCAAATTGAAGAGGTCAGATCTACCACTGCTTTCCCCTGAAGGATCACCCTTGACTATCTGGATGTGGACCCCTTCTTGCCCCTAGTAAAATATTGGAGCTACTAGGGCTTATCTTCCTATTCTTCCAAACTCATTTCAACTGTAAAAAAACCTTTTAGTTCTGGACTATTCTACTATTCACATCTTAAAATTCACATCCACTGTCTTAATAACCTAAATATCCACTTACTAATAAAAATACCTAGGTAAGTGAAGGTATCTACTTGAAAAATCTTTTTGTTACCCAACATTACCTCTTCAGCTGCACTTATTCCCAGTCTAAGCAACTTGATCTTTCCCAACATTAATTTTCAACCCTATTCTTGTGCCCTGAGCTCTCAAAAAATATTCATTTTGCTAACAATTTCATCTAGGCTGCTCAAATCATCAGCATAACCCATGTCTAAGAGAGTTTTATTTTCCCAATTGATTCAATGTTTTCTCATGGAAATTGCTGTGTTTCTTGGGAAATTCCTTCAAAATGATCTATATGATTGGGGATAGTGTGCAACTCCTGTTTAACTCCTGATTCGATCTGAAACCAGCTATTAACCAACCTTTAAAGTTTCCAACCTTTAAAACTGCAATGATATTTTCATGTATTGTACTAATCACTTTAATGTATTTTTTTGTCTACCATACAAGGATAGAGCCCTTAACTTAAGCTTTTCTCTCTGCCAAATTAAATGCTTGCTAATAATCTATGAAGCTAAAGACAAAAGGGGTCAGATGACTCTGGCACATTTCAATTATTAATTTAAGAGTAATAATTTTTGAGATTTTTATTTTTTTCAAACAGTTCGTGGTAACGAACTGTAAGTAAAGAGCGAGTGTAAGTAGGCAGCCGCCTTGCTGTTGACGTTTTCGGAGATCTGTATTAGTATGCATGTGTTGACCTGAAAGCTTACGGAGGATGTTGTAAATTGCTAATATGTCCTTTTTCTTGGTAGCTTCTTGAAACCTTCACACCTTGCTATTAATTAAGGTCTTGTGGTCTTTGTCCAGCATGGTGTTGTGCTCTTTTTTTAATTGCCTATATATTGCCAATGTCCCCGCAAGGTGGGCTTTCCGACTGTGATATATGATGGCGAGGTACGAAGTGCAACGTTAGGAATCACTAGTTCTAACAAATTGTAAGTAAGAAGGGACTTCTTACTTACAATAGTAACCAAAACTCTAAAATGGAATACTGATTGCAATAGATATATCAAAGAATTGTTTTTTTTTTTACTGGTTCCAAATATGTAAATATTTGGATTCCAATTAACTGATTCCAATAAGTTTAATGTTTCCATCAAAAGCCACAAATTTGAAAGAAAATTGCCTGATTTTTTAAAAATGGGGGAAATGTCCCCCAAAAATAAAGTGATCTTAACGAAAATCCCACCATCAGATTCAGCATAGTAAAGAATCTGACTAAAAAGTTTCAAGCTCCTATATACAAAATAGTGGAGCTTTGCATTTATTTTGGCAGAAGAACGATCATGAATGCGAGTTTTTTTATTTACTTATTTTTATTTTCCCCATGGGTGATCTCATTGAACCCATGGCTCTAGAAGATCGGGAGAGTGCGTATTCGAACGGAAATCAAAAGTGCTAGTGCTCTTTTTAAGTGACTAAAAAGATTGGAAGGCAACTAGCCCTCCTCATTTCTCCCGAAGACATTCGATCAAAATTTTAAGGTAGTCATTTAATTCAGGGTAGTTGAAAGATCCAATAACTTTGTTTTTCTTGATGATATGATACTCTACAGTTCCTGGGAAATGGGCTGTAAATTATGCAATTTGCCCATATTGTTCGCAAAGTCTGTTTATTGAGAAATATACGGACATTTTCGGGGCAATTTTCTGCAGGGAGGGGGGATTTTGCGCGGGGAGATTATTTCGTTGGGAGGAAATTTTCCAGGAGAAATCTTACACGGGGTAGGGGGAGGGAAGGTGATTTCGTTTCTTGATTTGAAAAACAGTCAGAAATGAAATAAAAAAAAAAAGTTTTTTCAAATAAAAGTAAGAAGCAGCTTTGAAAGTTAAAATGAACAGAAATGATTCATAATATGAAGACGAAAATCAGGCAAATATTTCGACAAGGACCTCCGTCATGTCGTCCTCAGTGCTCAAAAGAAAAGAAAGAAAGAGGGAAAAAACAACAACAAAATCTAACCTTTTGAAGTGAACTCTACAAGTGGAGAAAAGACACTCCTTTATATTCTCCTCTTGCAGAGTTAACTTCAGAAGGTTAGATTTTGGTGTTTTTTTTTTTTTTTTTTTTTCTTCTTCTTTTTTTTTGAGCACTGAGGACGACTTGGCTTAGGTCCTTGTCGAGATAGTTGCTTGATTTTCGTCTTGATATTTTGCTACTGGCTGACAAATCCTCTTTTTTTTACCTATTTGATTTTTCTCTTTTCATTTATTATTCTCTTTCTTGGTTTCATACGTCCACAAAAAAGGCCTTTTTTCTCCAGAAGAGTAATTTATAGTTGATTCAAGCTTTAGGAGTCCCCTGACAAGTTATTGACATCCCTATTCGTATTTTACTCAATGCTACTTGTGAATGCATGTCCTGATTTTCATAGAAGTTTGTCATAAGCAGAAAAAGAGGAAAGCACTGCACTTGCATAATGACTGTATGACATAATATGTAATGACCAATGGTTTAATGAATGTACATAAAAAAAAATTACTAGCTTCTACAAAGACGTGGGCATTCCCCACATGGTTGTTACTAAGATTGAATTAAAAATTGTTTGTTTTTTATATTTATTTCGTATTTCTTATGAACATTCTATTTAGTATTTATTTTTTAATATTATAGTATCTTAACATAGGGCTGTGAGTTAGGACTAAAAGATTTTTTTTAGCAGAGTCACAATAAGAATATTTTACTTGATTTCCTTGATTGATTGTGTTTTTTCATCTTTAGCCTGTGCGCCTCCTCCAACTCACTATGATCCTCGGTTGCCACGTAGCAAATCATATACTCTTGTTTATAAAGATGAACCAAAACGAATGAGTCATCAAGTTCCAGTAAGTTATTTTTTCAGTGTTCTCTTTCTTTTGTACAAGCGTGGAAATTTTAATTATAATAAAAGCCTAGTCCAGGAAAATCTAAGGTCCAAAATACTTATAGTCCATGGTCCAAGAAAAATGCTGAGACACCCATGGATGGACCAAGGTAGTTGAATCCCAAATTTGTCTATTAGGGCGTTGGTATTTGGTCTGTTTGCTTCCTATCTCCTATACAGCTGACGCGAAAAAAAATCAAACCCTTTATACAAGAAAGGTAAAAAGATTAAGAAAAAAAAATGAGTGTTAACGATGAGAATATATTCAATTTGAGAGCTTAAAGCTAAACCATGAACAGCGCAATAGCGCTTTCTAAGTAAAGTGCAATCTGCATTATTTTTTTTATCTGGAAACTTTGTTTGGAAGGAGTGGTCGTAGAAACCTCAGAATGGGCTTAATGGACCGGAAATTGAAAGTTCTAATGCCTTTTTAAGAGTAAAAAATGATTGGAATTTAAACAGACCCCTTCCCATACCCTTTTTAGCTAACCCCCGTTAACCCTAAAGACATTTGGTAAAAAATTTCAGGTTACCATTTTGTTCGAGGTAGTCGAAGAAGGTCAAATAAATATATCTCCATGAACAGGAACAACTCCAGAAGCCCCTAGGGCAAGGGCTGTAAATTATATAATTTGTTCATTGCTTACATTTGATTTTATTAATGGGAAAGAGGGCACGCTGGAGGACAGCTCTCAGGGGATGTTGAGCTAAATCAAAGATACCCTACGTGTATTCTCAAAATAGTGTATTTGCAATATTTCAAGAATAGCCAAGGATATCAAGTTGGAACTTTTAGGGTATGTTGAGGGAAATATGGAGCAAAAATAGAAGATACTTTGTGCATCCAAGTTGTTAAAAGGTTGCAATTTTAGTATATGAGGAACAGCTTAGGCTTTTAAGTTAAAGTTTTCAGGGCAGGTCCAGGGGGACTTGAACCAAATAGAAAGATATTTTATGTATCCAGGTTGTCAAAAGGCTGTACTCAGCAACAGCAAAAGGATAAAGTTAACAATTCCAGAGAATGCTAAGTGGGATGTTGCACTGAAACTAAACACTGTGTACATTAAACACTACACTACACTAAAACACTACACTGTGTAGTGTTTAAACACTTAAACACTAAACACTACACGGTGTACATTCCGGTATGTCAGGACGGTGTACCTGAATCATCTTAGAAATAGCTAAGGTTTTCAGGGAGTGTTGAGGATGATTTTGAACTAAATCAAAAAGCAGTTTATGCAGTCATTCTGTAAAAACAGCATAGTCTATCTAAAATATCTTAGGATTGGCTAAGGGTTGTTAAAATGAAACTTTCAGCGCCTGTTGAAGGAATGCTGAACTAAACCAAAGGCACTATATGTGTCTAGGTTGTCAAAAAGGTGTGTCTACGACATACAAGAAATGATAAGGCTATTCAGTTCAATTTTCCAGGATATGATGAACTAAATGGAAAGACACAATATCAATCCATGATGGCAAAAGGGCGTATCTGTAACATCTCAGAAACAGCTAAAAGTGTCAGTTTAAGGAATGTTGAACTAGTTTTAAAAAAAGATTACCTGCATCCAGGTTGTCAAAAGGATGTAAATCAAATGTAAATCGTTTTCCCAAATCATTGTAAATCAAATGACACTATCAGCGTTCATCTTTTCTAAAGTACACTTGTACAATATCTCAGGAATGATTAAGTGCATTAAGTTGTAATTTTTAATGTTGAGGGGTGTTAAACTTAGTCAAAGGACATTATGTGCATCCAGGTTGTTAAAAGGGCCCATCTGCAATATATCAGTAACCGCTAAGGGGATAAAATTTAAAGTTTCAGGGAATACTGAGGAGGATATTGAGCTAAATTAAAAGTCAATATGAGCATTCATGGTTGTCAAAAGGGCATATATGCAATATCTTTGGAACAGCTAAGGGCATCAAGTGGGAACTTTCAAGGAAAGATGAAAAGGATGACTAACTAAATGGAAAAAGAGAATGTGCATCGAGGTTTTCAAAATGGCGGATCTGGAAAATTTCAAGAATGGATTAGGGTACTAAGTTGATACTTGGAGGGAATTTTGAGGGAGAGGGGTTAAGATTGGTCAAAAGATGCTATGTGCATTCAGGTTATCAAAAGTCTGTATCTGCAATATATCACAAATGGCCAAGGATATTAATTTGAAAATTTCAGGGAAAGTTGAGGAGGTTGTTAGACTAAATCAAAAGACGCTGTGAGCATCCGGGTTGGCTAAAGGACATATCTGCAACATCTTCGGAATAGCTCAAAACTCAACTCGAATGATTTTATTTCAAATGTCTTGCGTAGATAACTTCGAAGACCACACTGCCTTTCCATGACGAAAGTAAAACAGTTCAAAATAGGAATGATACCTTTTTATTGACAGTGAATAGTTAAAATTATTTAACTGGATATTTCGAACACATATACAGTGTCCATCATCAGCAGTAAAACTACAGTTTGAACACTGTATATGTTTTCGAAATATCCAGTTAAATAATTTTATCTATTCACTGTCAATAAAAAGGTATCATCCCTATTTTGAACTGTTTTACTTTCAAATGTCTTACACGGTCATGCGGATCAGTGGCAGTTCTTATCATAATAAAATATATTTGTTTACATATCTAATTATATTTGTTTAAATATCTAAATTGATATTTGTTTAAATATCTTTAAAAAATTGTTTTTTTTTGTTTAATCATAATAAAAGATAAGGCACTAAACTTATAAAAATCATAGTCATAGCCATCTTCATACAAATTTATATTTTGACTCGAAATATCTCAAACGGACTCAAACTAAAATTTAAGATATAGAAATATCCAACTATCTGTAAAAAATAGAATTAAGTAACTCCAAGTTCAAATTAAAAAAAAGAACCTTTGAAGTAAACAAGGAATAAAAAGAATAATGAACTAAAACAAATAAACACGTACAATGATTGACGAGTGAGTGTAGTATTAAAGATCTTGACAAACGAGGGAACAAAATTATTTGCATAACGCATATTTCGTGCTGGTACCGGCTGTATTTTAGGTCTCGGCTCAGCTACTTGTCGTGAGACAAGTTGGCAAGAAGGGAGATGCTCAGGGGGGGATTTAACGAAGCCGCCGATTTGCCAAAATACCAACGCCAAGTTTGAAACTCAATTCATCACGGCGTGCCAAAAGAGTTGTAAAGTAAAATTTTAATTAAAGGGGAGCAATAAGGAACTTTGGGAGATTTAGAGACTACCAGAAGAGCTTGGTATTGGATCCTTGCCTGGGGGCTCCTCTGGTCCGAAGTCAGGCCGTAATGCCGAAGGGGGTAATTAACAGGGACACCACGACGAGCATCGAGTTTAAAGAAAGGATACCCAGGTCTGTTCGTTTGATCATCTTCTGTGTCTGTTTTTCCCACTCCAGGTCATCTGTGAGATATATTCCTAAGAGTTTAATATAGTAGCTAAGGATATTAGCTAAGAGCTAAGGGTATTAAGCTGAATCTTTTCTGTGAATATTGAGGAGAATTTTGAGCTAAACCAAAGATGCTTTGAGCATTTTAGTTTGTCAAGAGAGTGAATCTGAAAAATAGCAGGAAGTGCTGCAACTGTTAAGTTGAAACTTAAAGTATATTTTGAATTAATCAAAAAAAAAAAAAAAAAAAAAATATGGAGAAGTATTTTGAGCTAAATTAAAAGATAGCAGATGCATCCATGTTGTCAAAAGAGCGTGTCTGTAATATCTCAGGATCAGTCAAGGGTATTATGTTGAATCTTTCAGGGTATGTTGAACTAATTCAAAAGACACTATGTGCATCCAATTTGTCAAAAAGTCATATTTGCAGTATCTTAGGAAAGGCTAAGGTTCCTATGTTTAGACTTTAGAGAATGTTGAGGAGGGAGGAGTTAATTAAATAAAAGAAACACTTTGTACATCCTGGCTTGCAAAAGAATGTATGTGCAAAATCATAGGGACAGTTAAGCATATTAAGTTTGAACTTTCAGGGCATGTTGAGAGGCTTACGAAGGTTGAGGGGGGTATATATCAGCCAATGCTTTTTTTCATTATGACACATGTTTGTATATATATATATATATATATATATATATATATATATATATATATATATATATATATATATATATATATATATATATATATATATATATATATATATATATATATATATATATATATATATATATATATATCCCGTAAACATGAATATATATATATATATATATATATATATATATATATATATATATATATATATATATATATACATATTTATATATATATATAAATCCCGTAAACATAAATATATATATATATATATGTATAATGAAAAGAGAAATAACCAATGCAACAGCAAAAACACATTAAAAAAAAAAAAAAAAATCTGAAGCACTGCTTTTCTATTAAAATTATTCGGCCTGGGTATTTTCTCATTATTCGATCCACACATGGCACTGCTTAATGATAATGTCAAGGCTTTAAGACTAATGGAGCTGTTGTTGATGAACTAAGCAAAAAAGCAGACGAATTCAGACGATTCGAAATGGACTTATTAGGAGTTTCAGAAACTCAGATCTCAGGGGTAAGAAGCATGAAATAAGGTGATATAGAATTTATTTACTCAGGCAGGAAGGATGGGGTACACAGACAGGAATTAGGGCTCATGATGAATAAGGAAGCTGCTAAGTCTTGTTTAGGCTGGGAGGTAATAATAATAGAATACCAATCGCTCAGTTTATGACTAAAAAATCAGGGTATAAGTTATAGTATGTCCCTGTAAAACGTGAGTGACGGAAATATTAGTGACTCGGATGGATTTTACCTACAGTTACAGGAGAAATCCCGTAAACATATATATATATATATATATATATATATATATATATATATATATATATATATATATATATATATATATATATATATATATATATATATATATATATATATATATATATATATATATATATATATATATATATATATATATATATATATATATATATATATATATATATATATATATATATATATATATATATATATATATATATAAACATATATATATATATAAACATATATATATATATCATGAAAAGAGAAATCACCAATGCTACAGCACAAACACAAAAAAAAAAAAAAAAAAAAAAAAAAAAAAAGAGACAGAAGGAGAAAAGGAAGACTGTTTTCCTAAATTAGTGATTAATATAGACTAGCACTTGAATGAGGCCTTAACCCTACTCATCCATACAATCACATAGGTCAAACAGCATAGCCACACACAATCAACCATAAAGAATAATCCATGGACAGGCAGTCATGTCGTCAATAAGTATAAGTCGTCATTTACCGAACAATAGAAAAAATAATATAGACAAATAATTCAGAGGCAACACCCAACATAAGGGCTCATCAGGAGAATACACTGGCCTATATAGGGTTTCGCCACTCTAAATTCTCTACCCAGCACAGTGTTGTGGCTACCACAGAATATCCATGGCATCCCCGCGTCAGGTATCACCCCCAAAATACATGCCTATGAAAAAAAAAACAGCAAATGTAAAACAACCAAGTAAAACCAAAACAAGCTTATCTTGTTAATATATCCCTCTCTTTAGCAACAATAGGTAAACTAAATATTATAAATTTTACCAAATCACAAATATTAACACATTGCAAAAAACCTGAATGAACTAAACAATTATAGAATTCATCTTTACCATGTGGCTAATTTTTAAAAAATCTGCTCAATTAGAAACACAATTCAAAATAAATGGCGCTGTGACAACATTTCTCGAACCTCCGAAATTAGTTAAAAATTTCTTTAAGTATTTCTAGATAATTCTTTTGACATTTATTTAAAAGTTCGTTATAATGAAAACTAAATTTTTTAAATTGCCAAGTTAATTTATTTGCAGAAAAACCTCTTGATATCAATTTTTGGCTTAAGATTTTACATCTATTTTTAAAATCAATATAATTACTACAAATCCTTGCATAACGAAGTAACTGTGAGAAAAACGCTGAATATGTGATATTTCGATGCAATTTATTTATTTATTTTATTTTATTTTCTTTATTTCCCTCAAAAAATGAGGAGTACGCTACAATATAATATAAAGAAAAAACAACTGATAACAGTTACAATCAAAACCTATCAAATATTGATCCAACACTTCAAAAAAAAAGAAAAAAAAAGAAAAAAAGAAACACTTGCTAAATAGATTAGCCTATAAATCATGAAGAGCCAGAACTGTTACTAAAAAACGGAAATAAATTGTGGCCTAAAAGGCTAATTTTCGCCCTATCTTCAAATGTTTTATATTTTTTCTTTATACAGACTACAGGATCCTTCACATTAAGCTTTAAAACAATCTCAGTGTTACTAAAAGAAAGGGGGAAACCAAGTAAAAATTTACAGAATTTAAAATAAGAAACTTTAATGGGCGAAAGATCAGAAGGTCTGAAATTTCGGAAGAGGAGGGACGGGAACAATACGTGAGGCAGAGCAACAGCGCTATACATACGACCAAGGACGTCCCGACGGTAAAGACCCCGAAAACGAATTAAAAGACCAAATGCCTTGCGTAGTTTCATCTGAACATGCTGAACCACGACTGGTTTGAAATCTCTTTTCGAAGCAGCATAAGGTAATCCCAAATAAGTGACTATTGGCGACGACTGAAAAATAACACCATTGCCGCAATCTAGAGTCGCCCTGACATTATCCTCTAAACAATTTACAACAAAAAATTGACATTTTTCAAAACTGATAGAAAGGCCCAAACCTTTTAAACAATTAATTAAAATATTAAAATTTGAAACAAGACTAGACTTGGACCGGCTTAGAAGGATAATGTCATCAGCATATGCAATGTAAGACAGATTTCGATATAATGAAACAAACGAGCAGGAAAGAGAATTAAGGGCAGTAGCTAAACAAGAATTGAATATATAAGGAGAAATAATTCCTCCTTGTCTAATTGCTCTACCCACTTGAATTAATTTGGACTGAGATGAAGACGAACTATGACAGATACGGATCTTTAAACCAGAATACCAAGAGCGAAGGACTCGTATGACAGCTAGGGGCAATCCAGCATGGATTGAAGTGAGCAGAGCGGATGCACGAGAAATGTTATCAAAGGCCCCTTTGATATCAATCAAGAGGGCGTATAGCGGTTGACCAGAGATTCTCGCTTCTTCAATAACTTTGCTGAAAGATGCATGGGCATGGTCACATCCCAAACCTCTCTTGAAACCAACTTGATTAGAACCAGTGTCAAGAATTTCAAGAAGATCCTTCAAACACAACTCAAACACTTTCCCAATCATAGAACCCCTAGTAATTGGCCTCCAGGAACTACAAGATGACAATTCTTTTTTCCCGCTCTTAGGAATAGGCGTAACTATGCCAATATAGAATGACGATGGTACTAAACCAGTAGTAAGTAAAAGGTTGAAAAATGCCAGTAGAGTAATAAGAAAAGAAGAAGGAGCAAGTTTGAGGTGATTAGCAAATAAGCCATCATGATCCTTAGCCGACTGCGCCTTTAACGTTTTGATTGCTCCACGTAACATATCCTCAGAAATCCTGTAATCAGTTGAAAAATTCTCCAACCTTTCATCTAATTGCAACACAACACTGTTAGAATCGTACGAAGTCGACAACTTAGAAAAATAAATGATTTTAAAAATAAATGATTTTAAGTTTAAAACTAATTGTTTTTGATAGCTTGAAAAATAGTGAAAGTGAAAGTGGTTTCGGTTTCATTTCGGCTAAACGTTTTGCTAACACTTGTTTCATCAGTTTTTCTCCAGTCTGCTGCATCCTATATGGTTTTACCTCTTCTTCGGGTGGGAACACTGGATTTGTCCCCTTTGTATGATTATTGATACATTAGAATATCGTCAAGTGGGTATCAAAATGTCGTATCGTCGTAATTGTAAATTTTCAGAAGAGCAAATAAAAAACCTCGCAACTTTTTTATTTTCCTCTTATAGCCATAAAACAAAAATGGACTGATATGAAAAATCAATGCCTATCATTCTGTTGTTGTTTTACAGTTATCAGAGGGGAAATTAAAATTTGTGAGGTTTATTGTTTGCTCTTCTGAAAATTTACAATTACGACGATACGACATTTTGATACTCAACTGACGATATCTATTTGACTGTATTAGCCTGGTTTACTCGAGTAAACTTGCACGCAGGTGTTTGCATCCTTTCTCTCAAGGAATGTCCAAATGAGTTGCAAAAGAAAACTTAAAAATTGTTGTCCGAAAATGCATTTTAAATTTGACCTGCTGTCATTCTTGGAAACCCCCCTCCCCTGTAGCTTTTTATGGCTGATAGATATACGTGCTGAATGAATGTCTGCCTATTAAAAGCTAAGCAATGTTATAATATCTGTTTTGACTTGGTTTAATTTTTCGGGGCTATTAAAAACAGTGTAAATATTTGAAGGACTCCAAGGCCAAATCAATATAGTTAAGATCATTATTAAAGTTATTCGAAATTAATTTCCGTTCGTTTTTTATTGACATTGTCTTTTTCATGGAAAAAAATAATACTTTATATCTTTTTAGTTTTTTTCTATAAATATCCATAGTTTGGGTTGCGGGAAACTGGGATACAACCTTCGCTAAAGCTCTGCGGTCAGAGTCAAACGCTTGTTCATAATCCAGAAAACTGAGGGCTAAAGGCGTTTGATGACTCAGACACTTTTCAATTATTTGTCCAAGAGTGAAAATTTTGTCTTTACCTTTTCTAAAACTGCACTTTTCTTCTCTTAAAATTTTGTCTACAGCATCTCTAAGTCTAAAAAGTATCATCATGCTAAGTAATTTGCTATCTACAGAAACCAGGCTAATGCCTCAATAATTATCACACTCACTCGTATCACTTTTCTTATACAGGACTCTAAGTAGTTTTCCTAAAATCGCCAGGCAAATTCCCTATTTCAAATATCATACCCGTAATCTTCAGTAACTTATCTCTAACCTCACAACCATCATACTGAGAAAACTCATTCACCTCGCTATCAGCCCACGAGTGTTATTATCTTTTAATTCTTTTAGTACTGTCATTAATTCTTCCTCATAACATATATCTTCCTTCACATTCTAAGTGTCACAAATTTTTTCGTTTTTTCCTGTATCTTCGTCCTTTTCGAAATCGTTTTTTAATTATTAATAGTAACAATTATTGATTATTAAAAATATTACTATTGATTTTTATAATAAGTATTATCAGTTGATAGTAATTATTATTGACTGACAATAACTATTGTTGGTACTAATAATAAGCAATAAAATAAGTAAATAATAAATAAGTAATAAGTAATAATAAGTAATAAGTAAATAAGTAATAAGTAAATAATAAATAATAGTAAGTAATAATAAAATAAGTAAATATAAGACAATGAATATGGACATAGTGCTATTTTCTTCCAGGTTCAACAAGAAAGAAGCAGATCAAGCTCGATTAAAAGTGACCATTCTCGATCAACTGTGAGTTTTTTGTTTTTTTTATTATTCTTCTTCCTCTAAAACCATAAAACTGGTTTTCCTTTGGCTGTAGGATAGGATCTCTGGGAGCAAAAGTTTTTTTGTACATTTATTTACTGTGAACACTTACACGTTTTCTGGGGCGTATCCAGGATTTTTTTGGGGGGAGGGATATAAAAGAACTTTTTGGGGAGGGGGGCTGCAAGAAAAATTAGCTTATATTACATTTTTGTTCATTTGTTTACGAGTAGGACAAACATTTCGGGGGAGGGGTCAAACCCCACAATCTCTGGATACGGCCTTGCACTTCTCAAATGCGGAATATCGGTAATATTTCAGGTAAAGTAAAAACCTAGTTTCAAGACCGTTAAATCGGTCGTAAAGAGTGGTGTCAACTCATGACAGTTTAGGAGGGGGTATATGTTTTTCATTATCTAGATAAGGGGGTGGGGATATATTTGAATTTTAAAATTTTTACATTGAAAATGCCAAAAAGACATTTTCAATGAAAATATCTCTAAATACCCCCCCCCCCCCTCAATTGGCCCCACCGGTGATAAATACCCATAATACTTTGAAAACTTGATAATTTGTTGATGAATACAAAAGTTAAAGTTGATTAATTAAAGAAATTAAACTGAAGAAATGTCATAATTAGCAAAAGAAAATAAATAAAATTAATTAATGTTATTATAATTTTTATAACTAATAAAATTAAATAAAAGAAAAATAAATTTAAAAAAAATCGTATAGTGTGTACTAATTTTTATTTGGTTCAGGACAACGGGTGCGATCCTTCTCTGGCATTCAATAGGTCGTCAACGATTGAGCTACATTTTTGGCGGTATGGGATTCATTCGTGAGTGATTTCGAGCCAGTTCGTGTCCCACCGTCGGCCAAAGTGGCGGAATTTACCTTTGGGTTTGAGGTCAGCTTTGACACAGACAAGCCATGTTTTGCGTTGTCCCCCTTGGCGTCACACCCAGCCGGGGAGAGCCTGGCAGTGAAGGATCTTTTTGCTCTGTGCCTCAGGTGGTCGGCGTTGGATGTGCCTTTACCAGCGCAGACGGCGTTTCTTGATAACTGACCCGATGTCAAGGCGCTGGGAGAATGATCGACGGAGACCCGTATTGCTCTTTCTCTCGGTTAGTCTGACTCCGGGGATCCTCCGAAGGCAAGAATGGTTAAGGACTTTCAGATCGTGCTCCTCCGATGGTTTCAGCGTCCAAGACTCGCATCCTTATAGAAGAACCAATCTGACGAGTGCCTCATAGATACGGATCTGTGCTTGCAGCTGGATTAGACACTTCCGCCGTAAACAGGAATTGAGCTGGGAAAACATTTTTGCAAAAGATTCCATTCGAGTGTGGACTTCGTTCGAGCTGCTTCCATTGCCGTCAATCAGAGATCCTAGGTACTTGAATTCTTCTGCCACGTCAATTTCATCTTGTTGGAGATAGATAGGTTGTATCGAATTTGGCGTATTGGACATGAGGATTTTCGTTTTGGGAATGCCGATTTCGAGACCCATTGATTTAGCGGTGATTGCCACGTTGGTAAGCATTTCCTCAGCTACGGTCCCAGACAGAAGACCGATGTCGTCTGCGTAATCTAGGTCGCTCAGGATAAAATCTGAGATACTTTAAAGAAAGAAAATGATAAAAAATGGGGTTTTTAAGGCCAAACGAGAATACTGAAAAAACACACAAAATGAATGTTCCGAGAGGACAATTGCCTCTCATCTTCAGAGTGAACAAAATAATATATACAAGGAAAAATGTCGAAGCAAAAAGCTTCAAAACACACGCTGAAAGTCAATGTGAAAAAATGATAAAAAAAAGCAAAAAATTGAACGATAAATAAAATTCAATAAAGGCCAAAAATTATGGAAATTAAAACCAAATACTTAACAACCACAAAGCGGATTATTTACCGATACCCGCGATTTGCTCAAGATTCAAAACATTAGAACCGCCATCGACGGATACTACCGGACAACTGAGAAATAAAAGAAAAAAATCATTCACTCAAAACGAACCAGCAATCAAATAAATAAGAGAATTATGTCATGTGATTTCTAGTTTTAGTAATTGCATTACTTGCAGACACCCTTTGAGCCCTAAGGGGTTGTTGCGTTTGATTATTTCATTGGGAACACAAAACATGTCAACAACTGCTTAAGTCAATAAATGGTGATTACACCATAATGCCACTTATTGGTAAACAATTCAATGAAAATTCAATATAATTAAACCATAAGGCTGAGAATGAATTTAAGAAACAATAAAACTAATAATTAGATTAATTAAATTAGAGAACTATAATAATTTCAGTAAATATTTAGCCAAATAGATCACGAAAGACGTAAAAATAGAGGTCTAGCCCAACAAGCTCTTTGTCTGACAGGAGTCCCTCGCGCAGAATCCCATGAGAAAATCGATTTTATTTATTTATTGGCTAAATAATTTATCAAGTACGTGATCATAACATTCAACCGCCAGATCATGATGGATCATATTAATCTGAAGTTGAGAATTCAGTGCAATCAGGTAGCCCAAATACGATATCAAAAATGAAGCATAACTAATACACGATTAAAATTATTGCATCAGAATAGTCATAGTGTCCAAGGTTACAAATTGGCCTCGTTTACTAAACGAGCCAAGAGCTCTTATGATACTTGTGACGAGGTCGGAAGAGCCAACATTTCGCAATGTTATCGCGATGATGTTTTTTTTTGAGGCTACCAGGATAGGCACCTCTTAGCGGGATTTCTGCTTCTGAAACTGAATAGCTTTTTCTTTAACTTTTGATTGATTTAGATCCATCGCTTGATTTAGCTCCTCCTACGCTTGCTGGCTCATACTATAGCAAATTCCAGATTTAATCACCATAAAACACAATCCAATCTGATATTTTTGGTAAAAGTGTAAGTCAAGGCCAGACATTTTAAAAAGGGTTCTGAAATTAAAAAATGGCAGAGCAAGAAAAAAAACTTATAAAAATTGTACCTATGACCTTCGGAGTAGAATACCAACACCATATCCACTGCGCTATGTAGGCTTTCAGGAAGACATTTTTTAAATATTTCTTCTAATTTTTCCGAATTAACCGTCCCTCCACTCTCCCCCCCCCCAAATGGTCGTATTGGGGAAGCGACTATTTCCAATTTAATCTGGTCTGGTTTCTGATGCGCCTGCCAACTTTCATTATCCTAGCTTATCTGGAAGTGCCCGAATTAGCAAAACCAGGACCAACAGACACAAATTGCGATCGCTATATGGCACTTGGCCGACGAGCAAGTGCCATAAAAAGAGAACAGTTATGCAGTGTTGTGGAATACATTGTGTAATTCAGTGTAATGCAGTGTTAGTGTAATACAGTAAATATACTGTATTGCGTATAATATTAGATGGAAGAAACCGGGAGAAACCAGCAAAAAGGAACGGGAGAAAATTAGTCCATAAAAGGTTTGACAAGTTCAAGTTTTAAATTGACTTTCGTGCTGCATTGCTGCAAATTAACGTGCTGCAAGCAACGCAAATTAACGTGCTGCAAGCAACGCAAATTAACGTGCTGCAAATTAACTTTCGTGCTGCAAAAATATATATGAGGGTATGCGGCCGCGCAGTAGTCTAAGTAAGTACTTGCCTGCTTACTTAATTATTAATCAAAGATATTGTAAACAAAGCAAAATAAATACCCAGCAACCTATATGCTAACAAATAATTCCCTTTTGTAATATATTCTTGTAGTATATAATAATATGTGTTATATAATATATTATAATCATAATTTGCAAATAAAAATAAAGGAGAAAAAATAGTGAGAAATCCAATCTCCATCACTCATCAACACTCAACTCCCATCCCTCCCACACTGTATTCCCGACCTCACCTTACCCCCTACCCTTACCACCTAGACACTAACCGTACTAGACACTATAGCCGTCCTGACTGAGTGGTTGGCGCGCTGGCATGGGAGTTCTTTGTCCAAGGGGCACGGGTTCAATCCCACACCAGTTATTTTGTTTGGGACGGGGGTCAGTGGCGTGACTCTGTAAGTTCAGCCAGAGTCGACCCAGCTCTAAATGGGTACCTGGAGAAATCTGGGGAAGGTAAGCCGGAAGGGTGCGTGAAAGCACAGGATGGTTGGCTCCCAACTCCCATTGCACTTCCTGGCTGAAGGGCCATGAAACGGAGATCAGCACCGCCGGTTTGGACCTTAAGGGTCCAGTGCCATTTTACTTACTTTACTTTTACTTTTAACCGTATATGCATCTATTTATAAAATGTTTTTTTCTTCAAAAAAGTTTATTATTTATGAGCATTTTTCTTTACTTGCAGTCACGTTCTAAAGTGCGCAACAGTGACGGATTCGCTACGCCAGTGGTAAGTGTATTGAACTTGTATTTCTTGTAAAATGTATGGCTTAATTTTCAGTATTTAAACGTCTATTTATTTTTTTTAGTCTTGTATAGATTTTATTTAAGACGAATAACAATTCTGGGTACTTGTTAATTAAACGAAACACACTCAATAAACTAAGGTAGGTTAAGGATGGATTATAATCTTTAGTTTATATAACAATATAATTTGGGTTATATATTTCAATATATGGGGGGGATGAGTATTTGGACAGCGCCACTAACACCCACCCCCCTAAGGTACAAATATATAGCTCAAATTATACAAGGCCAATGCATTCTGTCCTCCATCATTTGTTTTTGTGGCTATGAAACCAGTTTTTTCAAATCTTATATTGAGCTAACTTCTTGACTGTGTTTTGTTTAATTAACAAGTACCCAATTCTGAAGCGATGTGTCATGCAAAGTTTCTCGGAATACATGCGCATAGAGGGTAGGGGATCGGGAGGGTGGTTGACGTTTACAGTGACACAATTCAATTATATATTCTTTTGATTGGTTCAGAGAAACGCTTATAAAAAGGTGCTGGTATTAGGAGTAGACAAATATACTAGCGGGTAATTTGGGTTATATATTTCAATATAGGGGGTGGGTGGGTATAAGTATTTGGACAGCGCCCCTAACCCCCACCCCCTAAGGTACAAATATGTAGCTCAATTTATACAAGGCCAATGCATTCTGTCCCCCATCATTTGTTTTTGTGGCTATGAAACCGGTTTTCTCAAATCTTACATTGAGCTAACTTCTCGACTGTGTTTTGTTTAATTAACAAGTACTCAACTCTGAAGCAATGTGACATGCAAAGTTTCTTGGAATACATGCGCATAGAGGGTAGGGGATCGGGAGGGTGGTTGACGTTTACAGTGACGCTATTCAATTATATATTCTTTTAATTGGTTCAGAGAAACGCTTATAAAAAGGTGCTGGTATTAGGAGTAGACAAATATACCAGCGGGTATTGCAGTAAGTACTGCAAGCGGGTACACCGCTTGCAGTACTTTTTTCAAAAATGTTGCCACCCATTCTTCACTAAGATATTTTACAGTGAATGCTGATTGTAATCTACTTTTGGCAATTGTAATTTATTTGATGTTTGTGATTTGCTACAATAAATGGAATAACAGAGTTGTTTGCGCTACGCTTTCAGCGAGTGCTATTTGTCTTTATTAATTCAAGGGAATATATATAATTCCTTGTGTAGGAAAGCCAAATCTCTCTTGTTATCTAAATAATTTTGATGCGTGTGGCAATGGTATTCGTAAAACTTGGAATTCAATAAATTCTGTGCTTAAACCCGGTTCTTAATCTAGCTCTTTACCTACAAGTAGATGGTGACTAAGCTGTAGAGGGTGAGCTTATTGTCCAAGAAGCATTCTTCACTTAATTCTTCGCTAATATTGGTAAGAATATTGCCTCCGAAGCTACTTTATTTCGGCCTAAGCTGGACTTTAAATTTTACCTCTGGCCGTCTTTTGTTAAGTCTATGTTTCTAGAGCCAGTAACAGTAAGTGAAATTACCAGAATTGTTAATGGCTTGAAAAACTCCTCATCTGGGCCAGATTTTATTCCTACTAAGGTAGTTAAATCTATTCTTCCTTCAATAGTTGTGCCTCTAACAAAACTTGTTAATCTTTCATTTAAATATGGTGTTTTTCCGGATGCTCTCAAGCGTGCTCGGATTATTGTTCTGTATAAAGGTGGACCAAGAAAAGATCCAGTAAATTATCGACCAATTCCAATTTTATCAGTATTTAGTAAAATCTTCGAAAAGTCTATGCTTTCTCGTCTTCTGATTTTCTAAAATATAAAAAAATTCTTCATAATTTTCAATTTGGTTTCCGAGTGAAGCACTCGTCTGAACATGCCTGTAAGACCCTTTTGAATTTTGTACATTTTGTATTAGATTCTTGATTAATTCCGGCTGCTATATTCCTGGATACTCGCAAGGCATTCGATTCCTTAGCCCAAGAAATTCTTCTATCGAAGATGTCTCATTTTGGCATTAGGGATAATGTATTTTCTTGGTTGCAATCTTATTTGAATATTAATATTCAATTAATAGTTAATTTCTTAAAATAATTAATTAGTAATTAATAGTTAATAGTTAATATTAATAGTTAATATCAATTGTTAATAAATTAATAGTTAAAAGTTGATAGTTAATAAGAAATTAATAGTTAATTTCTGTCGATCCACTTTTCCTTTCTCCCTCACAAGTGAATTTTGTCGTCCCTCAGGGATCAGTTTTACGGCCTCTGTTATTTTTGATTTATTTAAATGATCTTTTTTATGCAGTAAAAAAGCAGAAAGTTATTAATTGCTTTAGACACTGCCATCCTAAGCCTTCCCTTGCCCATAGTGCCAACTACAGTTCGCCATCTTCTGATGTCCTTGTTTGTTTTGCTGATGGCAGCACACTTACATCTTTAAAAAATTGCATATCTGAGCTTCGATTAAATTCGGGAAATTTGTTTGAGCGAGTAATTTTATGGTTTGATGCTAATTATCTTACCCTAAATTTTTCCAAGTCCAGTGTTTTGATATTTTCGCATGTTTCTCAGATTTATCCCCAGTTATCAGAAATACCATACTGGGATACACTTTCTAAGGTCTACAATAAAGCTAGAAACCTCATTAAGGAAACTAATCGTTCAAGAGTTATCCCATCACTTGATTTCGAGTCACTTTATATTCTTTCGTGTGCATGTTTTACTTTTTCTCAGCTTCGTGGTGACCTCCCCCATCCCCTAAGTGTTCCGCCATCTATCACCTCTGATCGGAATAATTATAATCTTCGCAATACCAAAAATCATATTCAAGTTCTTTTTACTCCTTGTGTAAGGTCAGATTTTAATCCTTTAATTGCGTGTCATTTTGTGTCGAATAAGTTGCCCGAATCAGCTCGAAGGTGTCACTCATTCGGTTTGTTCAAAAAAAATTAATTAAAAATGCTTTGGCTTCTTAGAAGATATCATATCTATTAATTTTTATTTTTTCATATATATATATATATATATATATATATGTATATATATATATCTATGTATATATATCTATATCTATATATATAAAAATAAGTTGTCTGTCTGTGTGTCTGTGGATCAGGTGACGTCATGTTTTCGACTGACGAAATTACGAAATTACATTGGGACACAAATGACGACCAGGACACCGGCACATAGGGAATATAAATGACGACCGGGACACTCAAAGAGAAAGCGACCGGGACACAAGGAATGTTCAATTAGCAATCACCATCAACAAAACACCGTCAACAAACCATCACAAATGACGACCGGGACACAGGGAGTATAAATGACGACCAGGACATAAGTAAAAAAAACTAAAAAAAAAGGTAAAAACTACAAAAAAACTAAAAAGAAAAAAACAAACTAAAAACTAATAAAAAAACTAAAAAAGCTAAAAAACTAAAAAAACTAAAAAATAAAAAAAACTAAAAAAAGGAAACAAAAAGAAAAATAAAGGAGAAAAACAAAACTAAAAAAATAAAAATAAACAAAAACTAAAAAGAAAAAAGAAAAAAAAACTAAAAAAACTAAAAAAATGTAAAAACCAAAAAAAAACTAAAAAGAAAAAAAGGGGAAAAATACAAAAATTTATTTCATCATTTACCATTTCAAAAACGAATGTATATACAGACTGGGACACCGGAATACAAATGACGACCGGGACACAGGGAATATAAATGACGACCTGGACACAGGGACACAACTACAACGGGGACGCCGGGGGGCACAGGGGGATATATAAATGACGATGGGGACACAGAGAATGTTCGATTAGCAATCACCATCAACAAAGCTCAAGGGCAATCATTAGAATCATGAGGTATAACTAAAAAAAAACTAAAAAAAAAGGCAGAAAACTAAAACCTAAAAAAAAGACCAATTCAAAAACGAATGTATATACAGACTGGGACACGAATGACGACCGGGACACCGGGACACAAGGAATATCAATGACGCCCGGGACCCTCAAAGAGAATTCACAGACTGGGACACCGGGACATAAATGACGACCGGAACACATGGAATATAAATGACGACCGGGGGGCACACGGGGATATATAAATGACGACGGCGACACAGGGAATCGTCGATTAGCAATCACCATCAACAAAGCTCAAGGGCAATCATTAGAATCATGAGGTATAGATCTGAATACGGATTGTTTTCCCATGGACCATTATATGTTGCATGTTCAAGAGTCGGTAAACCTGACAATCTATTTGTATGCACAGACAATGGGACAGCAAAGAATGTTGTATATTCGCAAGTTTTACGTAGTTAAAAACATATATATATATATATATATATATATATCTATCTATATTGACAGGTGGGACATAGGGACACAACTACAATGGCGCGTAACTAATATGACGCGTAACGACTTACGCGCGCGGGGGGGCTTGGGGGGGGCGCGAAGTGCCCCCACCAACTAGGTGTTGGGGTGGCGCGAAGCGCCACCCCAACAGCTAGTATATATATATATATATATATATATATATATATATATATATATATATATATATATATATATCATATATATATATCATTATATATATATATATCATTATTTCATTGGAGACTACATAATCTATTGAACTACTTAATTTAGTCTATTTATTTTTGTTTTCTATAGTTTTATTTTATTTATATTTTCTTATCTTCTCCTTTTTGTTATCCTCTCTGTAAGTGATTATTTTTTTTCTGAGTAAGTGACTCGTTTATCTTCCCCCTTCTTTACAGGCCAAAGAACCTCTGGGGGAATAGTAAAATGCAATATTGTATGTGTATTTCATGATGAATAAACCTTATCTTTGTCTCATCGCCCCAGGCGCGGACCCAGGAGTGTTTTTTCTGCAAGGGACGGGGGGAGGTAGTTCCATTAAAAAAAATATAACTTAGAATTCTGAATTAGAAGTATCCTGAATTTTGGAAACTTCTGAGGATTTCGGCGAAGGGGAGTGGGCCCTGTACCCCCTGGCGTATATCCCTGCATCAGCCCTTAGTATAACGAGTATTCTAAATTTGAAATTTACTATAATAACAGATTGAGTGTTATTATTCTGTTATTTAATGAAAAGTACTCCCCTAAATAGTGTCTTTTAATAAAACTAAAACAGTGTTTCCACACGAGTTAAAAAGCAAATTCGAAACTTAAAATTTGCACAAGTTAGTCTGTATAATAGGGAAGAAAAATAAGTATGAATGAAAAAATGAATCTTTTGTGGCAATGCTGAAATGAAGAAGCGAGCAAAGTCACCATGAATAAGTTTGGCGTTGCCCCCCGCTCTCAAACTGCCCAAAAAACTAATGCTTCTTTATTGCTTCGTTGGGAAAGATTTTTTTATTTGTTTCTGTGTTTTTGATTTGACACTGTCATTTGAATACCAATCCCGTCATGTGTGAATGAGATTTTTCTTAATTATTCGGTTTTCTTTATCACAAGACTGAGTAGATGCAGCAATTTCCTTTAAAATGAGAAACTACTTTCTATGATGCAATACCCCACTAGCAGCAGATAACATAAAAAGAAAAAGAGGACAGATCAGTGCCACCCATAACATAAAAAGAAAAAGAGGACAGATCAGTGCCACCCATACAACACCACCCATAACATAAAAGGAAAAAGAGGACAGATCAGTGCCACCCATAACATAAAAAGAAAAAGAGGACAGATCAGTGCCACCCATACAACACCACCCATAACATAAAAAGAAAAAGAGGACAGATCAGTGCCACCCATACAACACCACCCATAACATAAAAAGAAAAAGAGGACAGATCAGTGCCACCCATACAAGAAAGTGATTTTTCTTGTTGTTCAAGCCAGGGAACTGTTAATTTTCCATTTTGGGCTTTGGATCTTGGTGATTCCAATGGCTTACTTTTGATTTCTACCCGAATCCACTTCTTTGTGGTTTTGGTCTATTATTCAAAATTGCCGTAAATCTGTTTTCAAAATCACATTTTACGATTAATACAAATTTAGATAGTAGTTGACATTCCTGAATCAGCTGGAAATGTGAATTTTTTCTCACTTGACAATTTTTTAAAAAAAATTCGTTTTTCAATTTTTGGTTAGTACGGACGCTGTTTTGTTTCTTGCTAGGTTGCAGCTACTGCTGCAACCGCGGTCAAACGTGTCTGATATATGCGTACTCTTACTGTATTTTTGTTTGGTTAAACTACCTGATCTTTTAAGGTAATTCTCTTAACGATCCTAAAAAAATTACCAGTCGGACAAGGTGCAACATGTCTATATTTGTTATGGAGGAGGAGAAGGAGCCATTTGAGGGAGAGGTTAGAGGGTCTTGCATCATCCTAAATTAAAAGAGGTATAATTTAACCATCCCGTCACTTAAATTGATTTATAAAGCCTCCGTTTCCATTGCGCTCTTCCTATAATCATGGGCTCTTGCCCAGGCAGCAGCAAAGATCCAGTCCCCCAAAAAAGGGCCGGTTTTAGGGGGCTAGAGGGGTCAAGTGCCTCGGGTAACATCCTGGGGGGAGGGGACAAAACAAGCTTAAATTGTAATATGCTTGGGCAAAAATTGTAACATTCAAAATGTTGATGGTGCGGCAAATTCTACATTTGCCCCCCCCCCCTTTGTGAAAAAACCTAACTTCAGCTCTGCTCCCAAGACACACATATTGAACCTTTCTCATTGCTCTGACCTAAAGGGATATCTTGAAATCTGCTTTTGATGTCATGTGAGGCTTTCGATGTGTCCGTGGTCACAGTGAGTGGTTGTTTTCCCTACGATAGGATTAGGACCACTGAAAAGTGTACTAAAGCTTTTAAATTACTACGGAATGACCCTGTCCCAACGTTTCATGAGTATTCGTCCTAAATCTTGAGGACAGAGAAAAAAGATTAATTGCACGGTAGACACATTGTTCTTTACTAAGTCAGCACCGTTGTGTTCACTATAATCGCGTACACAGCATTTCTCGTATCGACTTGGCCGATTTTTTAACGCTATTATTTAAATTCGTGTTTAAAAAGTAGAGTTGTGTTAATACTGTTTTAAAAAGTAGAGGTGAGAGAAAGAGTTAAACTTTAGCGTAAAAAGCACGGCGTTGAGGAGGGAACAGCCCCTCTCATATACGGGGTAATTTCTGCTCGTTTTAAGTTTTAATGTCGCTCCTTACTTTCAGTTAAAAAAAAACTTGTTTTTTATTTATTTAATTACCACTAAGGAGTCAATCACTTTTCGTTGACAAATCTACGACGAAGAGAGCAAGTACTTATTATCAAAGTTCTGAATTTGCTTATGAAATAGGCTAGACCTCTGCTTCATTTTTATGTTTACTTTACCTAGTGGAGTCAATGTCTACTAGCTATGTTTTAAACTAGGGTTTCAAAGCAAGCGTATTTCAGTGCTGGGGTATTTTGCCCTAACCCTATTCGTTTTCGCGTACTCTTCCTTGGCTGCTGAACAAACTTTTGACAGCTGTAATGTGAACAACCCGGCTCAATAGTAACCGAAACTCTAAAAAATGGAATCTTGACACCAATAGTTATATCACAAAAATTGCAAATACAAATATATCAATATATATTGCAAATATATTGCAAATAAAAATATATGGAATATATTTGTATTGCTTTAAAAAGTAGAGTTATGAGAAAGAGTCAAACTTTAGCATAAAGAGCGAGGCGTTGAGGAGGGGACAACCCCTTTCATATACGGGATAATATCTGTTCGTTTTAAGTTTTAATGTCGCTCCCTACTTGCAGTTAAAAAAAAAACTTTTTTTTTATTTGATTTAAACTACGGATCGAATATAGAAGGCATTATCTTGTTGTAGCTAAATTAAAAATCGTTTTTGATGAAAAAATTAACCTACAATTCAGCGCTGTATCCAAGATTTTTTTTAAGGAGGGGGGGGTTTACACAAGGATTTCTTTTTCGTAGAGTTTACACAGAAAAGCTAAAAAAATGCGTAAAAATTTGTTTATATCTATTTTTGTTATGTTTTTACTAGTCAGACAAACTTTTCCGGGGGAGGGTGCTCAAACCCCTGAATTCAACATAATGCGCCATCTATGCTACATCTTGGTTTATTGTTGCTAAATTCGACTCTTTGCTGTTAATGTGATAAAGCTTCTGCATTATTTTTAGGTTATTTTCATATTGATTTATATACTCTAGAGATAGATTTTTAGCTAAGGTGAATTTGAGAAACCCTTTTCAATTCCTAGTATAGGTCTTTTCTATAGGTATTTCTATCAGCGCCATCTTTTTTCACATATTAATTAGGTCGCCATCTACATCGCCAGTATCATATGGCACCATTTTTGTTGCTCTTCATATAACACTGGTCGATAGTTGCTAAGTATTTATTTTCCAACAAATACAATCAATTCTAATGCTGTTACGATCTAAACGACTACATCTGACTAGTTTTTAGCAAGAAAGACAAGACATTTCATTTAGCCATCAAGTAGTGAATATAATTGGAAATTCCAAAATTTAAAGGCAATCACGCTGCGATAGAGGTGGCGAGAGAAAGGTAAGCAGAAGGGGGGTGACTGAGTTGGTAGCAAGAGCCGTGGTACCCGCCGGGCGTACCCCTTAAATTGCGGGGACAAGGTAACCAACCCTCAACACTTCCCTTACTTTTCTATTCATTGTTGCCAGAGCATCGCGACGAAGTGATTCGGACATCTTTTTGGCCCATCTTCCTTAATTGCGGGGTAAGGGTTCAATAGCCAGACGACATTACGAGCTCAAAACACTCGGCGCTACTACTTGATTTGCAACTAAACAAATGAACCAACCACCATGTTCTGTTTGCAGTCAAAATGTAACCAAAAGCAGCGGCGGTGCAAAATGCACGAAATGCTATAAGTGGTGCCATCTGACGTGCGGAAAGACAAAATACTCACATGAACTAGCAAGCATCTTTGTTTGCCCTAGCTGCAAGCCTGCGAATACAAGCTCACCTGCATCGGGAGTCAAAACCCGATCGAACCCAGAAGTAGCCCCTAGTCCAAATCTACCGCCGAAAAACAACTCAACTCCGATCAGCACAAACAACGATATGCCAACAACATTCAGAGGCAACAACAACATCTCGGATCAGAGCTTGGGACAGGGAAAAGCCACCTTACCTGAAGCGGTCGAGCTCAGCGCTGCAAATGAACTATGCAGCTACTGTCATCTACCGACAGAAAATTCCACGGCCATCAAATGCTTTTTCTGTGGTGAATACGAGCACGCGGGATGTAGACAATTAAACGCCGATCTATTCCTAACAATTAAGAGCCTAGATCCTGATTCACGTCTTTTCAAATACGAATGCGAGAGCTGCAACAAAAGAAACGTATCGTTCCTGCAGCTAAAACTGAGGGAAGCGCTCCAGTTAAATGCACCCAGTCCTTCGCTCCCAGCTCCTGTTCCAACGGAAAGCACCATCCAAAGCTATGATACTACTGTTGATGTGATACTGAAGGCTGATAAGGAAAAACAACTTAGAGAAGGAAAACGGACAAATGTTGCGATCTTTGGTCTCCCGGAGTTAGAAGACACCTCTGACAAAGACTTGGTGATTAACCTAACTACAGAGAATGATTTGGGAGCTCACCTGCAGCACGACGACATTCGTGAGGTCGTACGCGTGGGAAGTCAAATAAATGGCAGTAAGCCACGCGTCTTAGTAGTCAAACTGAAGGACTCAATCGACACAATCAAGAAGCGACAGAAGATTCTCAGCGCAGCCCCAAATCTAAGAAAATCGACCAACGAACTTGTAAAAAACCAGGTCTACATAAACCCTGATCGAACACCAATGCAAAGGGCACAACAGCGTCGAGCAAAGTCGAGCCAAGGTCAGCAAGCACAGCAACACTAATGTTACTGGAAGCACCAATTTCAGGTCCAACGGCAACCAGAGAATGAGACAACAAGCGAGACCATCAAATGGTCCCAGCCAACGACAGCCCCAAAATTGACGAGGAAAAGGCCCAAGCCATACAAATGAATCTGAAAAAAAAATAAAATGCCTCTATTTCAACGCTGACTCTCTCTTAAACAAAATGGAGGAAGCAAAGCAGGTTATCAAACTGGAAAATCCGCATATTGTGGCAATAGTAGAAGTTAAACCAAAAAACTACAGATACTTACCTACCGTCACAGAGCTCAGTATCGAAGATTATTATCTGTATGAATAAAATCTGGAAGAGAATACAGGTAGAGGGATAGTCTGCTATTGTCGAAAAGGCATCAACGTGCATCCAATATCGAGGTCAACCGACACGGTTGAGCCCAAAGAAAGTCTGTGGATCTGCATTAAGTCTAAAACGACCAGCGACACTGTTCTTGGGATCTGTTATCGTAGCCCCAACAACACTAACACATCCGACGAAGCTCTGTTCTCGCAAATAGAAGCATTCGCTAAGAACACCAACCAAAAGCTTGCTATTATAGGAGATTTCAATCTCCCTAAGATAGACTGGAATAGGCGATACACCACGGAATCTACCGCAAGCTTGACGAGTAAATTCCTGGACGTTATTAACGAACAATTTCTAGAGCAGTTAATATCTGAGCAAACAAGGATGCGGGGATCTGACACACCAAGTATCCTCGATTTGTTACTGGTAAGCAATGGAGACCTGGTATCAGATATTAAGCAGTTGTCACCAATCGGTAAATCGGATCACTCGGTAATTGTGTTTAGCTTGGAAACGGAGGTTTTGAGGACACGTGCGGCACCGAAACGTAACTACTACAAGGGAGATTACGTTGCTATGAGAAGAGAGCTTTCGGATGTCAACTGGATTGAAGAATTCAGTGGGTTGGAGTCGTTAGACACCATTTACACAAGGTTCACTAAGATTGTAGCCTCAATGGAAGAACAATTTATTCCTATGCACAATAAATACACCCGTGTTGCATTACCTAAAGCCAATATTGAACTGATTAAAGCAAAACAAAAAGCATGGAGTGACTACAAAAGTAATCGACAAAGTAACGACCGAGAGAAAACATTCAAGAGGCTCCGCAACAGGGTTCGAAAAGCAACAAGAAGAGAAGGAAAGCTTAGAGAGCGTAAATTAGCTTTCTCCTTGAAAGAAAACCCAAAAAGTTTCTGGAAATACGTGAACAGCAAAAGGAAAAACAAAGGTGGAGTCTCATCTCTTTACGATCCCGTGAAACAAAAGCTGGTACAAGACCCCACGGACAAGGCAAATTTTCTCAACAGCCAGTTCTCTTATGTTTTTACTCAGGAACCTGAGAACGAAGACCACTTTAGCCGCGAGGAACCAATTCAGGGTATAAGCGAATTGATAAGACCGATAGAGATCAAACATAGCGATGTTCTAAAAAAACTCAGAGAACTTAACCCAAGCAAGTCCACAGGCCCAGACAATCTACATCCAAAACTGCTCAAAGAACTTGCAACGGTAATAACAGAGCCACTAGTCTACATTTACAGAAAGTCTCTTGAACTCGGTGAGCTTCCCGCTATTTAGAAAAAAAGCTATTGTCGTCCCAATATACCAAGGTGGGAAACGAGAAGACCCATCAAACTACAGACCGATAAGCCTCACTTGCATTACGTGTAAAGTACTTGAGTCTCTCATTGCAGACCACACCCTAGAACACTTAAAACGAGAAAAAATACTTACCGAAAAGCAGTTTGGTTTTCTTAAGGAACGATCTGCAGAGATCCAACTGCTTTGTGCCACAGATGATTGGAAGAAAAACATCGACAAAGGGTTCCAGATTGATATCATATACTTGGATCTCAAGAAAGCCTTTGACAAAGTTCCCCATAAGCGTCTCGTCAAGAAGCTCAGGAAATACGGTCTCTCCTCATCCGGGTCCTCATTTAGTCTTCTTCAGTGGATTACGGACTTCTTAACTGGCAGAAAGCAAGTTGTGTGCGTAGAAGGTTGTCTCAGCAATACCGAAGAAGAAGTTCTTAGCGGAGTACCCCAGGGGTCAATTCTCGGCCCCCTTCTGTTTAATCTCTACATCAACGACCTAGTTGAGGGCATCAAATCTGACATCCTTCTCTACGCGGACGACACAAAGCTCTATCGCGTCATCTCGTCATGTGAAGACATTCACCACCTGCAGGCGGATCTCCAACGAATCGATGACTGGATGAAGAAGTGGATCATGGAAATCAATACCCAGAAAAGTCATATCCTCACTCTGGGTCCACAAAACTTTTCGTCCTCATACTTTCTTGGTTCCGCTGCACTCACTCTTAGTAGAGAAGAAAGAGACCTAGGCATCTTAGTGGATTCTGAACTGAACTTCAGTAGCCACTATGAAGCTGTCGTCAAGAAGGCTTCCAAAGTTGCTGGTATTATCAGAAGAAACTTCTCGTGCGAGGACGACAAAATGCTTGCTACGCTCTATAAGTCCCTTGTCCGCCCGATTCTTGAGTATGGACATTGTTCTACAAGACCATACTACAACAAGGACATAGATGCTCTCGAAAATGTTCAGAGGAGGATAACTAAATTCTCTCCCAGGTTACGCTTCCTTCCCTACGAAGAGCGGCTTAGAAAGCTTGAAATCCCAACCCTCGCCTATAGATTCCACCGTGGTGATCTTATTGAAATGTACAAGCTCTGCAATGGAGCCTATGATAACGTACCAGCCGTGCAGTTCAATAAAAATCATCTCCGAGGACATCAGTACAAAGTGAGTATGGAACGTTTTTACAAGGACATGGGCCGATGGACTTTCGGCAACCGAGTTGTTCAGCATTGGAACAACTTACCAGAAAGAGTAATCTGCTCCACAAACCTACGGACATTCAAGAAGGAAGTTGATGAATATTATTCAATTGACATTTTCTCCTTATGCAAATTTAGAAGAAATGCAAATTAAGATTTTTGTTTTGTAGAGGCTTAACGGCCTGCCATCAAATTTGCGAATGTATTTATAATTTAAAAGGAAGAACAAGAACATTGTTGTGCTACAGAGCTTAATTTACAATGTGAAATTCCACCAAAACTTCTTATTAAAAATGAAATTGCGGTTCATACAATTTTGTATTCCGACTATTTTAAAGAGCCATATTCTTGACATCATACTGCCTGCAACACGTCAATAATGACGTCAATAGTTACGTCTTGGCCTTTGATGTCGACCCCCCCCCCTGCCAGATCGCCGGAAGTGCCATTAATTCATGTGAACCAGACCCAATAAACATCATTCTCTGAACTCGGATACAAGAAATACCATACAGCCTCGCTTTGATTCGTTAATCATTGGCCTAATCGATGTGAAATCTGATTTCCAATAGTGCTTTTCACAGAGCTGTAATTAATGTGGCCTAAAAACAACATGTTCAACTTCATGTCCTATTCCGTGAATTTTAATGTTAGCTCTTTATCACAGTCACCATCTAAGCCTACCTGAACAAAGGTAATGACAGAGAAATTGAGTAATACACTGCCTCGGGAGCCTCTCTCATATACGTCTAATGAACGTAGAAATGTGAATAAGAGTCAAACAAATGTTAAAAAAGCAACCTGATCATACTTGTGACTCCTAATGATCTGTAGCTAGTTTTAAAGTACTAGAAAACGTCAGACAATGCTAAGTGTACTTATATGTATTTCATCCTCTGGATTTTCCGTTTTGTAATTGTAATGATTTCATTCACACAGTCTTGGATTCCTTTTAGTTGGATTTCTTTTTTGATATCTGACTTTTCAAGTCTAAAATTCACACAGATTACTTTGACATTGCTAAAAGGAAACAAAGAGTAAACGTTAATTCAAAACTTCCTGTGATTGTTTTATGGGGGAAAAAGAAAGTGGTGGCTTCATAATGTTAACGATGTTAGGGTATTTCCCTATAGTTGGGTAATTTTTGGGCCCCTTTATAAGTGTTTTCTCTTTTGGAAAGTATAAATCCCGAGCCGCACCTAACTAATTATTTATGTGTTTCTTATTACATGCCTTGTTTTTTAGCCTCTTCGACGCCCTGATTTCGAGTCAAAGTATAAAGAGCTATCGTCGGTTGTTGCAAATCGAGAAGATGAGATATTACATTTGAAAGACTCAATCATAGAAATTAGAGTTGAATATGAAAAACGAATCAATCAACTTCAACAAGCCCTGGCTCAGACTGACTTAACAACAGAAGAAAAGACTAAAACAATCTGCGAATCTCTTAGAATCACATATGAAAACCAAATCAAAGAAAAAGAAGAGAAACTTAAGAATGAGATTGATTTTCTGAAGAACGTGCTTGAAAAAACAAATGAAGAATTTACTTCCAAACGTTGTCAATGGGAAGAATATGAGAATTATGTCCAGCTTGAACTAGTGAGATTAAACGCTGAATATGAAAGCCAATTGTTGAGTAAAACCAAACCCCCGACGAACAATATTGTTCATCCAGAGTTGGAAACAAAGTTGAAGGAGTCTGAGTCAATTCGCCAATCACTGCTTGAGATGATTGAGATTCAGAATACCGATTGGTTGAATAGAGAAAGGCATTTAGCCAATAAAGTAGTTTTTCTGGAGGGAGCTCACACAGAGTTTAGAAGCTCTTTCCAATCTTTATATGAGTCAGTGTTTGACGAAGCAGTTGATGTAATGTCGAAAAACTTTGATGTGATGACTAAGGAGGGATGTCTAAGACTAAAGACTGCATTTTCAGAATTCAAATCAAAAGTGGATGAATTTGAAAAGGTAAAGAAGCTGCTAAATGAAGAGACGGTATTGTTGGACCAGGCTCTGATTGCAGAGAAGCACAAGCGAGAAATGTTACAGTCTACTCTTAACGACATGATCAGTAAAGACGAACAACTCGATGATCAGATTCTCCAGTTACTTTCTGAAATGAAAGTAACTAAGTCTCTATGTTTCAGTGTTTTCAAAGATCTTGAGGATATTGCACAACATGCTGGAGCAGTGGCAGAACTCAGTGGCCGCAGAATAATCAACCTAGAAGAGAAGGTGGAAGAGTTAGAACTTATGAAGAAAGCATTAGAAGCCGAGGTAAAAGAAAAGCAAATTGAGGTATCAAATTTGGCTTCCAGTACGTCTTTCCTACAAGTGTCTCTGGATGATTTGAAATCCATGTATGATCGGCAAGAAGAGACTCTTCGTTTAACCTCCAGTGAAATGACTGCGACAAAAAATAAGATTAAAGAATTAACTAACGCTAATGAAGCTATGCTGCAGAAGATTGAAGACTATCATAAAAGCCGTGAAACTGCCGAGGTTTCAATAGAGGTTCTTAAAGATGAATTAGAAGTTAAAAAAGAAACTCTAAATTTAGCTATTGAAGACAAAAAGAGAGCTTCGACTGAAGTGGCAACATTGTTGGAAAATCTCTCAGAAACAAAATTATTGCTTTCTAGCCTAAAGACAGAGAAAGAAGAGGTTTCTGAGAAACTCAAACAAGTAAGTTATGTTTTTTTTATTCAAACTTACAACCACATAGTAGGTGTATGCAAATTTTGCCTGGACGTTTTGTCGAAAATGTTGATCCTCCGAGTCTTAGGGCACAATCAGGCAGTCGACTGAGCCCTTTAAAAGTAAAGCATTTCAACTCAGGATTACACAAACACTAAATATGATAAAGTCGTAACAGGCTTTTACCGAAACTAGTAAACTAAAATAATATTTGGAACTAGAGTATGGATAATTGTAATCATACAATTAGTAATTATATACAGGTATATAATTACAATTAGACAATTATTAATAATAATTATATGCTTTATTATTATATAATACTTATAAATAATATCATATAATGCAGTTAGTAATTATATAAAATCATAATTATAACTGTTACCGACGGCTTCCTTTTCACGAGTGTCATCCTACTGAACTTTTTAAATATTAATTATGAAAAAAACTACCCAAAAAAAGTTTATCAAAGAAAACTAAAGAGCTATATTAAACTTAAAACTAGCAGTTATAAATTCCCATAGTAATTTATGCTCAAAACGACCAGGAATTATTATTCAAGAATAAATGAAACCCAAAAATGAACAGAAATTAAAATAAACCGTCGTAGAAAACATAGAGATAACAGGTTCTAATATAGATGAATAAGATAATCTAAAAACAAGTAAGATTAAACTGAATGTTCAAGTCAAACTTAGAGTCTTAAGCTCGTTACGACATTTGCGTCTGTGTATCTCAACACATAGACGCAAATGCTTTTGTTTTTCATAACATCGACGACAAGTAAAAACAATAAATTAAGCTAATCTACAAATAAAATCACAAATAATCAAGACGACTGGAAAGAAATAATGAAAACAAACTGGATATTCAGTATATAATGAAATTAATTCTTGAAATCTCAGCAATCCAAAATTTATTTCATTGTCGTTTCTATTTTTGTTTTTCAATGAAGTAAATATAGTAGAAGACGTTTATAATATATTTCATTTTCAACAAAGTTTTCCAAAAATCCTTTAAAACACGGTAAAAAGCCATATTGAAACACCTAGAACGAGCAGAAATAGGATTTATTTATTCGTTTATAGCAGTATTTATTATCTCTACAATGTGTTAAGGACAATTATTCGGTCAGAAAACAGAAAAATTTTCCTACTTTACTAGTTAAGACCGATAAGTACTTAGGTACTTCAACAAGGGCTTAACCCTACTCACCCATTCAATTACCACGGACAAACAGTACAACCCAAAACAAGGGCTCATAAAAATGCTGCATCGTAATTAGTAAATGTAAGCCATAAATTAAAAGTAAAACACTTCATATCTAATAAAATGTTCCCAGGTGATCATCTTCCTCCAGGAATCTTCAGAGGAATACTTACTCACCTTTATTGATTCTGACACATTAAATTCCTATCCTAGGCAAAGTGGCGCGCCTACCATAAGCTCTTTGTGGTATCCTTGCCGTAGGTGCATCTTTTGAAATACATCCATATTAATGGTATCATAAACAAAATATATGAAAAGTGAGATTTGCAATATCCTTGTTAGAATCCAGCTAGGTGGGTTGAAACCCTAGGTGAAACCCTTGGTGGGTTCTAAAATAAACTGCTTTACTGGTCTTTGGAACCGATTACAGTTTAAAAAGCCTGTTTTTTTTGTTATGATTATTCGTTTTAATTTCTGTTCGTTTTGGGTTTTTCATCGATAGTAATTTGTGTTTGTTTTAGGTTTGAATTATCACATGACTTGTATTTTTGTTCATCTTAGGTTGTACTGTGGTCTTTTACTTTCTTTGGAAAAACTTTTGCTTTGAAAACTATTTTTTAATTGACTTCTCTTTTTTTCAGGACATAGTTTTATCATAATAGGAATATTTGCAAGTTGCTTTTTTCTTGTTCTTTTTTTTTTATTTAAGAATTAAAATTGTTGATCATGGTTTAAATTTTAGACAAAATTCAATCAAACTTTTTGACCAGTAGTAATTTTCTACAATAAATTCTTGATAATAGTTTTGTTTAGTAGAATTTTGGTGCATGGGGAGGGGACTTGTTGCTCATATATGGGAGGAGATATTGTCCGGGTCTATCCATCACCCCTGGCTATACATGTGTCTCAATTTACCGTTTTATTGAAAGAATCTTTCGATGTTATCACCCCTGGCTATACATGTATCTCAATTTACCATTTTATTAAAAGAATCTTTATGTTATATTTTGTCGTAGCTTTTTGTTTTTTTTATGAATGCATGTCAAGGTCATATATTAAAAGTAGTTGTGTGCTGTTAGCCGAAAGAAGATAAATAAATGGGATGCCACGAATCTATACCACCAGATTTGTTTCCGTACTCTTTTGGTCTTTGATGAGGTTTCCTAGTTCTTCAAATTTTAATTGAGGTGTTTTTTTAATTGATATAAAATTGTAATTGACGGTGAAGCAATGATTTTTTTTACGATAAGCATCGATATAACCGATATCGATATAATCGATGTAACGGATATAATCGATATAACAATATTTATCTTCCAGAATTTATTCTCATCGTCAATGCAACACTGGTTCAGTCTACTTTCGGTAATTTCCACGCGAATTAAAAGAAAAAATGTTTGGCCCTTTTTGGGGGATTTCACGAATCGGCACTACCCATGTTTTTTCTAATTTTTTTAGAAGTTAAGCTTTTCATCTTAGGTTCCTATGGGTGAGTATACTTACCGATTAAGTTGCCAGCTGATCAAGGATAAAACTAATTTAGATCTATTTTTGGTGTCATGAATCAGTATAACAATATCGGTCCCATTGTTTTTGTGGTCATTGACATCTCTGTCTATATACCTGTAAGTCTAGGTTTCAAATTTTCTATTGTGACACGTGACAAGATCTAACATGTCTGTCACATGTTACATGTCAGAACAAAGTTTGTTTACCGAGCTTCAAGTGTAATTTGTTGATAGAACCAGTCCTCAAGTTTTTTTTGCTATCAAACAGTTCGTGGTAACGAACTGTAGTAAGGAGCGACCCGGCTCAATAGTAACCAAAACTCTAAAAAGTTGAATTTTGATATCAATAGCTACATCAAAAGAATCGCATTTAAATGCTGATTTTAAATATATAAGTTTCATCAAGTTTAGTCTTACCCATCAAAAGTTACGAGCCTGAGAAAATTTGCCTTATTTAGGAAAATAGGAGGAAACACCCCCTAAAAGTCGTAGGATCTTAGTGAAAATGACACCATCAGAATCAGCGTATCAGAGAACCCTACTGTAGAAGTTTCAAGCTCCTATCTACAAAAATGTGGAATTTTGTATTTTTTGCCAGAAGACAAATCACGGGTGCGTGTTTATTTGTTTGTTTTTTTGTTTTGTTTTGTTTTTTTTCCCAGGGGTCATCGTATTGACCAAGTGGTCCTAGAATGTCGCAAGAGGGCTCATTCTAACGGAAATGAAAAGTTCTAGTGCCCTTTTTTAAGTGACCAAAAAAATTGGAGGGCATCTAGGCCCCCTCCCACGCTCATTTTTTTCCCAAAGTCAACGGATCAAAATTTTGAGATAGCCATTTTGTTCAGCATAGTCGAAAACCATAATAACTATGTCTTTGGGGATGACTTACTCCCCCAGAATCCCTGGGGGAGGGGCTGCAAGTTACAAACTTTGACCAGTGTTTACATATAGTAATGGTTATTGGGAAGTGTACAGACGTTTTCAGGGGGATTTTATTTTGTTTGGGGGTGGGGCTGAGGAGAGGGGGCTATGTTGGAGGATCTTTCCTTGGAGGAATCTGTCATGGGGGAAGAAAAATTCAATGAAAAGGGCGCAGGATTCTCTAGCATTACTATAAGAAAACAATGAAAAATAAACATGAAAACGTTTTTTCAAATGAAAGGAAGAAGTAGCATTGAAACTTAAAACGAACAGAGATTATTACGCATATGAGGGGTTCTAAAAATACTTTAGCATAAAGAGCGAGGTATTTAGGAGGAGATAAATACCTCGTTCTTTATGCTAAAGTATTTTTAGTAATTTCAACTATTTATTCTACGGCCTTTCTGATTCAGGGGTCATTCTTAAAGAATTGGGACAAAACTTACGATTTAGTGTAAAGAACGAGGTATTAACGAGGGTACAAACCCCCTCATATACATAATAATAATTAAAGAATATAAAAGTTTGTTACGTAAGTTAATTCTAAAGTTACGTATATTTTTTGCTAATAAAAAAATTCGTTAAAATTAAAATTAATAGTTGCCTTTTTATGTAACCGAAAAATTGCATGGCAACTAGGCCTCCTTCCCCATCCCATATTTCTCAAAATCGTATGATCAAAACTAAGAGAAAGCCATTTAGCCAAAAAAGGAATTAATATGCAAATTTCGTTTGAATAGTTTACGTGTGGAGAGTCAAAATCAAACATGCATTAATTCAAAAACGTTCAGAAATTACATAAAAAAAAACTAGGTTTTTTTAACTGAAAGTAAGGAGCGACATTAAAACTTAAAACGAACAGAAATTACTCCGTATATGAAATGGATTGTTCCCTCCGCAATCCCTCGCTCTTTACGCTAAAGTTTGACTCTTTGCCACAATTCTGCTTTTTAAAACAATTAAAAGCTTTAGCGTAAAGAGCGAGGGATTGCGGAGGGAACAATCCATTTCATATACGGAGTAATTTCTGTTCGTTTTAAGTTTTAATGTCGCTCCTTACTTTCAGTTAAAAAAACCTAGTTTTTTTTATGTAATTTTCAATAAGGTCTACCCGGTCCTGTTTCCCTACTCTGTAAGTTACACACCTATCAGGGACAAAGAAAAAGATTGGTCCGTTCTCCTACTTCACGAATATGTACAGACTAAATTAGTTATAAATTAGGGTTTATATTGGGTTCTATCTAACCTAGAAACTGAATTCCATTTGCAAGCTTATTGGAGAGACAAAATTTAGGCTCCCACCCGCCCCCCTCAAATATAAGTCTTGGTTAGAAGGATGAAAAGGATCTAAACTAAGTAACTATGCTGAACGAAAGTATAAGGGTCTATTTTCGTGTGAAATTAATTGTTTCAATTTTTTGCGTGCATAAGGGTCCCACGGACCCAAGAACTTGCGGATATAAGTTTCAAGTTTTGAAGAAAAACTATCAGTCTTCTTTTGGACAAAATAATATCTAAGAGACAAAAAGGTTTTGACACTCTTATCTCTTTTCTTAAATATAATATATTCTTCTCAAGACTCAGACAATTTCTGCTTTATCCGCACAGCTGGTCCTGACATGTTGTAGATATGTCATTTTGATATCCCAGATGTATGATTTCTCTCGATTCTCCTCTGCCCCCTCCATCACCCTCCCCACAAGTTGTTGCTGAGGCAATGTAGTTACGCTATTTTGACAATAATATGGGTAGACATGGTTTCTGTCGGTCTAAATCGCTGCTTCACCAGGAAAAGATTCTAGTCCATAAGCCGGTCCTAACCCAAAAAATTCAAACAGGTGAAACATCAACATCTTTAGACTCTTCTCCTGTGTCCCCTTATCCAAGTCAAGAATCGTCGTCAACTTACTCCCCCTCCCCTTCCTGTCTCTAAACACTCCTCGAAAGTTTCAACTTGATCCTCAAAGTCCTTCCAGCATCATCTTGCTATTTATCAATGAGTAGATTATAAGTTTCAAAAAAGTTTAGTAGGTTTGAAGAATATCATTTTTACCCATGCCTCCTCTTCTAAATTTGAAACTTGTGTTCCGCTTGCCTGATCTTCCATGTCGTTTCGGGATATTGTGGATACCATATTTTTTTACTCTTGGTCCGTGATTCATAACGTTGGGCATAATCCCCACTGGTGGGGTATAAATGTATTTTGGTGGGCTATATATAATTTGTGTAAATTTTGAAAAAGTCTTATTAAATAAAAAAAAAATCGTGTGGATTACGTTACATTCATATGCATCTATTGAGCAAAAAAGATGCATGATAATATTGCAATGCCATCATATATCGTATAAGGCATCATATATTGCAATGACATCATATATAAGTGTATTCAGACAATATTTTTCATTAGTACAGTACAGGCCTAGAGGACGACCCGAAGAAAATGATATCAAGTTAATGGTCTCTTAAGCTTCCTTCCGGTGGACCCTTCCTTCCGTGAAACTTTGAATAGCAAAATCTAAATATCACGAGGGGCGGTGATGATTTTAGAAGTGTCTAGGCAAGGCATAGCCCAAAATCGGTTGAGAACCACTGCTCTAGGAACATATATTTTCTTTTGAATTAAACCACTGCTTCGACCTGCATATATTTTAGTTCCTGAGGGGCTTAACGTATCGAAACGATTAAGCAGATCTGAGACGAAATATGTTTTAATCTTTTCAGCCCCTCCCCCAGTTTAAGATTCGAGGCCCACATGCTCCTCCCCCTCCCCCCAAAAAACTCGATCTCCTAAACCGCTCCCAGGACATTGCTGATACATTGTTTTGATAACCTGTACATATTTTGATTTACCTCTCTACTTAACCGTGCATAGATTCAAAATCCTATAGTGACCGATACTGCTGAAACATTTAGGTTTGAGCAGATACAAAAATATGTAGCCATCATTCAACACAAAAAGGTTTAGCCCCTCTGACCCTCCTCCTTCCTTCTCCGAAACTTCCTACAAGTTTCAACTCAATCCCCCAAACTCCTCGGTAGATATAGGAGGTATAGCATTTGAATAATCTGGATACATGCAGTGGCTTCTAATTTACCTCAGCCCTCTCTCCCATGTCAACTTATACTTGCCTCCCCCCCTCTTCAATACTCAAGCCATTGCAGAAATATTGAAGATAATCTAAAAACTTGGGTGCATATAACGTCTTTTGACTTGTTAGGTACGCATTTCTTTTCCTGAGTATACTCTCAGGGAATCATGGCCAACCAAGACCGAACATAGCTGCCTTCTCGACTAGAACCTACCTATGAACATTAGCTAATTTACAAAAATTAAGGACTTTGTCCCTGGGGCTGTTGAGGTGATGTCCACCCGGATTTATTTTCATTAGACCTCGGTTCGGTTTTTAATAAAATAATCGTCTCAGAATTTTCATCCGGTATTATGGGGGCTACGTGGGCCCATAGTTCGACATGCTATATATTCTACGTGGTTCCAGTACTTCGACGTGCATATATTCTTGTCCCAGAGCGGCTTAACGTATCGAAAGGATTAAGCAGATCTGATACTTTTCAGCCCCTCCTCCGAATTTAAAATTCGAGGCCAATATACCCCCCCCCCCCCCCGAAAAAACTCGTTGAAAATTTTTTCTTGATCTCCTAAACCGCTCCCAAAATATTGCTGCTACACTGTTTTGATAACCTGGCAATATTTTGATTTACCTCTCTACTTAACCGTGAATAGATTCAAAATCCTTTAGTGATTGATACTGTAGAAACGTTTAGGTTTGAGCAGATATAAAAACATGTAGCCCTCATCCAACACAAAATTAAAAAAAAAAGTTTCAACTCAATTCCCCGAACTCTTCGTTAGATATTGTAGATATAGCATTCTAATAATCTGGACACAGGCGGTGGCTTTTAATTTAGCTCAATCCTCTCTCTCTTAAGTCATAATTCGACATGCACTTGCCCCCCCTCTTCAATACTCAAGCTGTTGTAGAAATATTGCAAATATTTAAAAAACTTGGGTGCATATAACATCTTTAGACTTGTTAGGTAAGCATATCGTTTCCTGATTATGCTCCCTGGGAATCATGGCCTACTAAAAAATCCCTGAGAGCCTCTAGCTGATCCAACAACCAAGACCGGACATAGCTGCTTTTTCGACCTGTGAACATTAGCTAATTTACAAAAAATAAGGGCTTTGTCCCTGGGGCTGTTAGGGTGATGTCCACCCCGGAGTTCTTTTCATTAGACCTCGGTTCGTTTCTTAATAAAATAATCGTCTCAGAATTTTCATCCGATAGTATGGGGGCTACGTGGGCCAGAGTAGCAGTAAAACGGCACAGAAAGGAGGCTGGCTACCTTCCTATCATTTTTGCCCCTCTAAAAAGGGCAATAGAGCCCCCAAATTCTAATTAAATGGTTCCGTCCGAAGTTTCTGCATCCATTCAAAGTGGCCAGTGGAAAAAATAGTACATTGAAGGCACATGGTTCTTCACGTAGGCAGTGCTACAGAGCTAACTTCTGTCCGCCTGTTTTTTAATTGTATTTCGTTGAAAGGTCTGAATATTTATAAGATAGATTTGGGTTTTGCCTTCATGATCCCAGTGCTAGAATGACTGACGTATGGAAAAAACCGGACGGTAACTTCTTGGATTTGTTTTCCTCAGATTAAGATACTGAAGCTGAACCCCCTACTTCGGGTTGATTTCATAAAGGCCATCAGACAGTTGCTGAATCGCTCTGCAACAGTGGCAGTTTTAGCAGGGGCAGAGAGGGCACTTGCCCCGGGCGCAGAAATTTTAGAGGCACGAATTTCCAAAAAAATAATTTAACGGGTATAATCATTTTGCAATTTTTGAAATTTTATTTTTATTAAAATAAAGTAGAGGGCGTAATTATCGGTAAGTATAAGCAAATTGAATCGAACATTCTTATTTTTCTCACATCTTCATCATTATACCTTGAAAACTAAAGAAAGTAACAATAAAAGTAAAATATAGCAATGATAAGAATCCCTTTCAGTTGTTCCATGAGTTCTAAGATAGGAAGAAAATAATCCAACACCGACACATTTCCTTAAAGAAAGATGGTGTTAGATGTGTTAGAATTAGCAATGCAATGCAGAGATGAAGGGGTTTTCACATAAGTAAGAGTTGCCTATTATAAATTATGTCATTAGCGATTGCAGTGTCGTTGGTCAATACTGAGAGGTCGTTTACCATAGATCGTAGATCTTCTAGAGCCGGGAATGGCGCGTAGGGCATCTACGAAACCTCACAAGACATCACGGAACTGAGCTGCAGCCCTGGCGTCCTTCCACTGTGGCTGAAGAAGTATCTCTCCTCTTCTCAGATCCTGTTCATACTGTTGTTGCAATGGTTGTCTTGGAGGACCTCTTTCGTGCCTTCCTTCAGGGTACCACTCATAAAATATTACATAGGAGTCGATTCTCTGGCATATGAAGGACGCAGCTAAGGTACGTCCATCTCTTACGTTTAAGAAGGTCAGTAACTAATGGTTGACCGGTTTACTGGCAAACTCTTGTATTTGTGCCCTTTTCCTGTCACGATATGTTCAGTATTCTTCGAAGGCATGTGTTTTCAAAGGCTAGGGTGCGTTTCTCCTCTTGGACATTTAGTATCCAGAATTCACTTGTATTGAGGAGAATGGACATTGCTATTTATGAGGCGAAGCTTCAAGTGCATAGAGTATTTTTTTACTGCGTCATATTGGTTTCTACTTATTAAAAGCTGATGTAGCTTGTCTAATCCTCCTCTTTATTTCATTGGCTATTTCACCATTATAATTATTCCAACTCTCGAGACTCTTAAATTCATTGACCTGTTCAGTTGCTCTATCTTTGTATTTCAGTTGCAGTGGAAAGTCAGATGTAGCCATGCTGTTTGTCTCACTGATATTCTGATATTACTGATATTCCGCTGATATTATTGATATTACTGATATTCTGATATGATATTACTGATACAGAGAATACTGATATCCACTGTAAACCCTACTTTTTGGATCTTTCCATCTCTAGTGTCGAGTAGCCGCTAAAGTCGCTGTTTCGCTTCTTCGAGAGGAACAACAACGTCAGCGAAGTCCCGGTCAGAGATTGGTCGGTTGCAAATCTTCACTCCAGAGTCTGAAGACTAGAATGTAGTCCATAATAATTATGAATAGGAATTGGGATAGGACACATCCCTGTTTGACACCATACTTTATCTTGAAGAACAAAAACATTCATAGATTAGTGTATAACCCCCCTTGAAGAGTTTTACCAATATGCCCCTGTTTCAATCTATTGAGAGTGTTTCGCTATTCCATGTGCCCAGTAGGAGAGCAGTCCAAGCAGTTATGGTGGCTCGAAGGGATGTCTTCGGGACATCTGCCGTAATCCCATGTATTGCAGATGAACGTCCTTTTTTCAACTTTCTCACAACTGTCGTTACTTTTTTGGTGCAGGGGGGTGGACAGTACTTATATGAATTAATAAGAAAGGTCAGGTCGACTATGGGCCAGGAGTGACTGAAGGATTTATGGTTAAAGACCGTAGAACTTAAAGAACTAGAAACAATCAGTTGGGACGAGGTAATTAATGATTTTGCAGAGGCTAAGTAATAAAAGCCAAATGTAAATACGAGTCAATGGAAAAATTTGGTAATAAACAAAAATTTTGGTGTGAAAATTTTGGGAGACAGAAAAGAGGGCGCTAATCTAGATTTTGGCTCGGGCGCGACAGAGGCCAGAACTGCCACGGCTCTGCCATTGTAGGTACAATAAAATTGCTTTGTAAGAGAAATATCTCAAATAGCTCTTTAATATGAGCTTAGTAAACAAACACAAGACAAATTTTCTATTTTATAGGAATGTTGCGGTAACGGTACGTGTAAAATGGACTGGTTTGTTCCGATACAGAGCGATCCATCTCTAACGACCCCCCCCCCTAAAAAGATGGAAAGGTTTCGAGAATAGTTCGAACTATAATCGGATCATGTTCCGCGCAATCGACTTTTTTTTAATTTTTGGTTGTCGACATATATTTTTTGTTTGTCAATCGGCATTCATTTTTTGCAGGTTGAATTAGACCTTGAAGCTACAAGAGACCAAGTTGAAGATGCTCAAATCCAACTTGAAGCCTTCAGCATACAGGTAAAACTATTCAAAGAAGAAAAAGAAGATTTAGAGTTCACGTTAACCGAGAAGTGTAAACTAGTGGAAGAACTTACCGAAAAAATACACAAGAAGGAAAAAGAAGTGCAGACAATGAAAAAAGAAAAAGATCTGGTGGAGCAAATATATAAAGATTCAGAAGCACAAATAATGAAAACTGTTAGAAAATTAGAGGAAACGGTGGAAGTGAAAAATGCGGAAATTGCGGCTGTTACGAAAAGGTTTGAAAGCGAAAAGCGAAATCATGCCATTGAAATTGAAAGACAGCAGAAAGAAATTGAAGATTTGAAGAAAAAGCTGCATTGTTCTAATGAAGAAATGATTGAATGGATTGAGTATGAAAATATGCAAGAGAATAAAGTAAAGAATTTACAAGAAAAATACGAGACAATTAAATCTGACTTCGAAAATATTCAAAACCAAAATGAAAGTCTCAAAACGGAAATGAAAACTATAACATCAGCGTTAGAAAGCAAGTCGTTGGATTTAGAGAAACAAAATAGGGCTGCTGAGTCACTCTGGACTTTCTTTGACAAGGTTCAAGATGATCAAGTTTTAGTAAGAGACTTCGTCGGATATGAAAAAATTACTGCTTTCAGAGAAAAGCTTGAACAATATAAGGGCAATTTGGAGAGGCAATTAAACGAAAGCAACAACTCTAAAGAAGATTTGCTTCAGAAATTAGATAATGCCGAAGAGAATTATAACCTGGCGAATGAAAAGAATATAGAATACAAAAATCTGCTTAGAGAAAGCAAGGAAGACAATGAAAAATTACAAGAAAGTATGTTTAAGCTAATAAGCGAACATGATGAAATTAAATCAAAACTTAATGATAGATCATTGGAATGGGAAAAAGCAATTCAGCTTGCAAATGAGAAGGGTGCAGAATACGAAAGTAGGCTTGAAAAAAGTAAAGAAGAAAATAAAAATTTGCATGAGAACATTTCGAAGCTTCAGAGCGAAAATAATGATATCAAATCACAGTTGAATCTCAGATCCCTGGAATTGAAGAAAGCGTATGACTTAGCAACGGAAATGAATTTAAAATATGAAAGTAATGTGAAAGGAAGCTGTGAAGAAAATAAGAAATTGAATGAAAATATCTGTAAGCTTTCAGATGAAAATGCGGAAATTAAATCAAGGCTGGAAGAGAAATCTTTGGAGCTAATGAGGGTGGAAAGATTGTCTCAAGAATCGGTGAAAAAATGGATGACTGATCTAAGAAAAAGAGAAGAAGAGATAAAACAGCTTAAAGTAAGCTTTCTTTCGTTTATAATCAAATCAATTTCTCCTGATCTTTCTTGTTTATCTTTTCTTTGTGTCTAAAATTTATGCTTTAATTTTTTCTCTTTTGCTGTCTTTCTACTTTTTGTGTTTAATTCATCTGCTACTTCACTGCATTTTCTTTTTGTTTTCTGTTTGTTTTTATGGATATTGCTTCTTTTTTATGTTAACAAAGAGATAAAAAACAAAAAACAAAACAACAGTGGTTTGTACTTTTGTCAACCATATTGAAACTGTTTTTACCTTTAAATGGAGATAAAAAAAAAAATTTTAGCCAAAGTTTTGTCTTTTTAGTTTAACTAACTTATAAAAAAATAAAACACTTATTATATCAAATAAAAGCTCTACCAGCTTATTAGTGTTTTGCGTTTACAGTCTTTTGGTCAATTGGGATTAATTTCCTTTTATTTATCTATTTATATTTATTTGCATCTCCTTTGTCTTGATTTCTCTGTTGTTTTTTTTTTTTTTCATAAATGTTTACCTTTTAGACATCATTGGAGAACCAATATGTATTCGTTTTCAATTTATACTACTACTACTACTTGTAGCAATTTGTTTCAGCGTTAAAGCGCCTATAGCCCACACAGCTGAACACGCTCCTCTTCCACCTTGACATGTTCTAAGCTTCACTCCTATGAAGGGCGTGTAACCTTCCATTGAGTCCAAATTTACTATTCGTTACCTACGTATGAATAGTAAATTCATACGAGTTGCATATCCGTTACAATTTGTACAATTATTTATTCCTTTCTTATGACCTCTTTCTATCCATTTGGGAACGAATTGATAAAATTAAACAGTACATGGGTAAACCCAGCGTCACCCTTGGTTGGGGCACAGTTTTATTTTGTGTAGTTTTACTTGCAATTTTAGGAATCTGTAAAGCAAAAAAAAGTATTAGCCATGGATCTATTTGGGAGAAATAAAATTCATATCCAATTATAATAAAATTTAACGTTATATAATTTAAAAATATAGAATTTATAAAATATAAAACTTGAACGTAATAAAATATAAAATTTAAACGTTATAAAAATTTATATCCAACTCTCCCTCTCCCCCAAATCGTAGATTCCCGCTAGGGCATATTAGGTGTTTATGATATTACTTGTATCGATGCTAATAGTTGTCAGAAATGTGTCACAAGACCATGTGCTTATGAGAACATGAAGATGAATATATTAATTTAAATAGTAAACTAGTAGTAGGGCCGTTAAGCACAAGAATCGCGCATTTCAGGCCAAAAAGTACCAAAATTGGTAGAAATATAGATTAAAGCACGGGGAAAATAATGGTCACGGAAAGTACGTCGAGCGGATGCTCGACGTACAAAGCATCTTTACGAGCGCCCGAAGTACTAAGAAATTCGCAAGTTTCCCAGCATCTTTACAGAAGCCTCAAAACCTCTGAATATATATTTTAAGATATGGTGATTCCAATGGTGGCTATATAGAAAGTAAGGGATCGCTATGAAACGCGCAATAGAGTGCTAAAAAGGCACGTAAAGCAAAAATAGAAGCGCCTATCCCGTGTAATACCAAAACAGGCACAAACATAGTTTAGAGTCCAAGTCCGAAGACTACAAACAGCAGCTCGAGTCAGCGCAACACAGCGCTAATTTGCGTGCTGAAAAGTGCGCAAAAAGCGCAAAACTGATGGAAAGTTTAAAGAAACTCTGGAAAAACTGGTAATGTAGCACAAAATACGGGGAATCACAGGTAGAAAGTCGAGCTATCGCTTTATCGCATCTTTGCAATCGCTGAAAAGTGCGCTGAAAGCGCAAATCTCATCTGCTTGTTACAGAAAGTTCAGATTTGGTAGAAACACGGTTTGAAATACCGAGAGTTTAGGAGTTTTGATAAGAAAGTGAATCTGTAAGCCAAAACACGGTTCTGGCATGTCTTAATGCCCGCTTCAAGCGCAAAAATAGAAAAATTTACAGAAAATCGGTTTCCTAAAACAAGTGATAATTCGATATGACATCGAACCTGCAATACGAAATGTGGTTTAGAGCGTCCAGCAGACCCCATGACGCTTAATGACACGAAGAGAATGAAGGTTTTGGAACCCACATAGAGACTTACATGGCACTTTATCGGAGATGAGCAACCAAATAAGCCATTTCCGTTTGCTACTTTAGCTAACTCGTCATGATTGTCATTGTTATTGGAAAATGGAATACAAAATAAGGCAATAATTATCACATAATATGGGACTTTTCTAAGATATCACATCAACTCAACTCAAGTTTTTCTTTATTCAACTCAAAAAATACACAAACAATATTATACCCCCCAACAGAGAGCTGAGCTCGTAAGGCTGGGACAGTGCAAAAATATAAGAAAAAACATCAACATCTCATCGTAATAATGATTTCAAAATATAATACGGTAAAAGACAAATAAAATAGAAAAAACTCATAAAAGATAAGTAAATAAATAAATATCGGGCAGGAGGGGCGTGGGAGGCCATCCCAGACACAGGGACACAAAAACAAAACACACAAATAAGAAGATCAAATAATATAATTTTCCATCATCAACGGTGAATAATCAAAATTTTAGCAAAAAATATTTAATATTTGCTTTTTTAAATTTAGCTGAGATTTTTGGGATAGATCAAACAGAATTTTGTCATTCAGCTTATAATTGTTTGCAATGAAGGGTATTTGGTACCTAATCGAAAACCTTGACCTTTCAGAACTTACAAAAGGAATTCGGTACATCCTAGACCTCCGACAATCCGAACGAGGAAGTAAAATTAACAGAGATTTATCATAGAAATAATTTTTAGAATTTTGGATTTGAAAATGCCATAGGGAAGTGTTTAATATTCATATATCATTTAAATCCAACAAATTTAAGAAGAGGAATAATGTTTTAGTTTCCGACACATTTTCAAGTGTTGAAGGTCGATGTAAGAAATTTCCAAGTATTCTTATTGCCCTATTTTGTAGTACCTGTAAGGGTTTTATATGCTTCCAAAATGTATTAAGATAAACAACTGAGCAGTAATTCAAATATGAAGTAATTAGAAAATGGCAAATTATTTTTAAAATGGTAAAAGGAAAAATATTCTTCACACGGTACATCGACCCAACATTTTGAGCAAGTTTTAATCTTAAATACTCAATATGATTATGAAATGACAAAAGGGGATCAAGAAAAACTCCTAATAACGATATGATTGGACCCTACAAATTTTTTGATCACCAACCTGTAGCTCCTGACAAGAAATCTCTCGAGCAGAACGTTTTGAACGACCAAAAACTATAAAATTAGTTTTCTTAAAATTCGGTACTAGATTATTAGAAACAAACCATCGATTAACTGAGATAACACTTATAGTCAGATTTTCGATCAATGTCGATGAATCCCTAGCTTTAACTGTTATAGCTGTATCATCTGCAAATAAAACTGCATGGCTAATATTCTCATGCAAGCCTCGGGGAAGATCCTTAATATAGATCAAAAATAAAAGTGGACCTAATACTGAGCCTTGGGGGACACCAATATCAATAAGACTTTTTAAATTAGTCAATTTTCCACCGACATCTACTGTGATTTTGCGTCCGCATAGGCATGATTTAACAATTTGCAATCCTTTCCCTCTTATGCCGGAATTTATCATTTTGTCAAGAAGAATTTCATGATTTAAAGTTCAAATAATTTTTTTATATCATAGAAAACAGTAGCCACATGGAAATCATCATCTAAACAATCATTAATTCTAATAAAAGAGCTGCAACTGTTTGTTCTGTCGAACGGTTTGCCCTAAATCCAAATTGATATTTGGTAAAGAAATCACATGTTCAACAATCGAGATTCTAAGTTAGGCTTAAGCCTTAAAAGGGAAATCAGATAAATAATACATAAAAATTCATTACCTTTGGCAAGACCCGTTGCAAAAGCCTTTTTAAAGCCTCCCTCTTTAGAATCTTCGAAGAAGTGTTAATTTCCATTAAATTATTCCTGTTGACCTCCTTCCGCCCAATTCGGGGACAACTTACTTTTCGTATGGCCCTAAATTGTTGACCGAAAAGGAAGATATCTGGACATATATCATACTTTATCCGCCGACTGTGTCCTGCTTGTTTGAAATTTTTTCTCATTATAGCACTAGAAAGCGGGATAAAACCACAAAATGTAAATTTTCATTTAAAGGTGATGAACGACTGACTATTGCAAAATTTTTGGAGAGATGCAATAACTACGATTTTTCAGGGGGTAAAAATCAACCCATTTTTTTCTAGGGACACAATTTTTGGCTATCCATCGACAGTTTCAAAGCCATACATGATGGCTGACGTTACCATGGTTTTCAATATTTTATTCTTAGTTCAAAAACTAATCTTGTTATTCTTCAAAAAAATTTTGACTGACAAAAGGTACAACTTGAGGTTTGGAATATGGTCAGTCAAAAGGGTACCTAAAACAGGTCTTAGACAATTCTTCGGGAAAATATTTAGTAGATCCTTTTCTGGCTTTCGAAGTACGCGCTTTTTGGAACCATACTTGAACAAAGTCATTACTGTAGATTACAGTATTCTAATCTTGATTCGCAAACTTACCTCCCCTTTTCCAAACTTTTTCAAATTGCGAAAAAACACTCTGTGTCTACTTTTTTATTCCACTTTTTACTATTCTATTCTACTTTTATACTAATCTACTCTATTATACTTTTTACTATTCTATTCTACTTTTGTACTATTCTACTCTATTATACTTTTTACTATTCTATTCTACTTTTATACTAATCTACTCTATTATGCTTTTTGCTATTGTATTCTACTTTAATACTAATCTACTCTATTATGCTTTTTGCTATTCTATTCTACTTTAATACTATTTTACTCTATTATACTTTTTACTATTCTATTCTACTTTTATACTATTCCACTCTATTATACTTTTTACTATTCTATTCTACTTTTATCTACTCTACTATATTATTATATTATTATTATAATATTATTATAACATTATATTATAACAACTATATACTATATTATTATTATACATCTACTATATATAGTAGATACTAATCTACTCTATTATACTTTTTACTTTCTCCTGGTAGTTTCAAATTTATGAAGTTTTTAGGGCAGTGCCACATTTTTATAAGCGCTGCCACTCTGAGTCGTAAAAACTGATAAACAAAACTAATCAGATAAATTTTACAATTAATTTCGTCTGTAAAAGTTGAAACACTAATTATCGTTTGGTCCCCGAATGCAACTACACCTTCAAAGAAAACCTAACCCTTCTTAAGCTGTTCGTTACCAAATTTTTTAAGCTCATTTTTTTCTGATTTTTTTCGAGATTTTCATTGCCGATATCCTTGGTACTCCAATGGAAAAAACTGCACAGCAGGGCCTAAATAAACTGTTATTGATGTTATTTTCAAGGCTGCTATATTAGAGAGGGACAAAGTAGAATCGGAACTACAGCACCAGTGCACTGTTTTGGGTGCAAAATTAATACTGGGTGCAAAAGATACAAAATATACTGTTATTGATGTTATTTTCAAGGCTGCTATATTAGAGAGGGACAAAGTAGAATCGGAACTACAGTACCAGTGCACTGTTTTGGGTGCAAAATTAATACTGGGTGCAAAAGATACAAAATATACTGTTATTGATGTTATTTTCAAGGCTGCTATATTAGAGAGGGACAAAGTAGAATCGGAACTACAGCAACAGTGCACTGTTTTGGGTGCAAAATTAATACTGGGTGCAAAACATACGAAATATACTGTTATTGATGTTATTCTCAAGGCTGCTATATTAGAGAGGGACAAAGTAGAATCGGAACTACAGCACCAGTGCACTGTTTTGGGTGCAAAATTAATACTGGGTGCAAAAGATACAAAATATTCTGTTATTGATGTTATTTTCAAGGCTGCTATATTAGAGAGGGACAAAGTAGAATCAGAACTACAGCACCAGTGCACTGTTTTGGGTGCAAAATTAATACTGGGTGCAAAAATACAAAATATACTGTTATTGATGTTATTTTCAAGGCTGCTATATTACTGAGGGACAAAGTAGAATCGGGACTACAGCAACAGTGCACTGTTTTGGGTGCAAAATTAATACTGGGTGCAAAAGATACAAAATATTCTGTTATTGATGTTATTTTCAAGGCTGCTATATTAGAGAGGGACAAAGTAGAATCGGAACTACAGCACCAGTGCACTGTTTTGGGTGCAAAATTAATACTGGGTGCAAAAGATACAAAATATTCTGTTATTGATGTTATTTTCAAGGCTGCTATATTAGAGAGGGACAAAGTAGAATCGGAACTACAGTACCAGTGCACTGTTTTGGGTGCAAAATTAATACTGGGTGCAAAAGATACAAAATATTCTGTTATTGATGTTATTTTCAAGGCTGCTATATTAGAGAGGGACAAAGTAGAATCGGAACTACAGCACCAGTGCACTGTTTTGGGTGCAAAATTAATACTGGGTGCAAAACATACAAAATAAACTGTTATTGATGTTATTTTCAAGGCTGCTATATTACTGAGGGACAAAGTAGAATCGGGACTACAGCAACAGTGCACTGTTTTGGGTGCAAAATTAATACTGGGTGCAAAAGATACAAAATATTCTGTTATTGATGTTATTTTCAAGGCTGCTATATTAGAGAGGGACAAAGTAGAATCGGAACTACAGCAACAGTGCACTGTTTTGGGTGCAAAATTAATACTGGGTGCAAAACATACGAAATATACTGTTATTGATGTTATTCTCAAGGCTGCTATATTAGAGAGGGACAAAGTAGAATCGGAACTACAGCACCAGTGCACTGTTTTGGGTGCAAAATTAATACTGGGTGCAAAACATACAAAATATACTGTTATTGATGTTATTTTCAAGGCTGCTATATTACTGAGGGACAAAGTAGAATCGGGACTACAGCATTAGTGCACTGTTTTGGGTGCAAAATTAATACTGGGTGCAAAAGATACAAAATATACTGTTATTGATGTTATTTTCAAGGCTGCTATATTAGAGAGGGACAAAGTAGAATCGGGACTACAGCAACAGTGCACTGTTTTGGGTGCAAAATTAATACTGGGTGCAAAACATACAAAATATTCTGTTATTGATGTTATTTTCAAGGCTGCTATATTAGAGAGGGACAAAGTAGAATCGGATCTACAGCGCCAGTGCAGTGTTTTGGGTGCAAAATTAATACTGGGTGCAAAACATACAAAATATACTGTTATTGATGTTATTTTCAAGGCTGCTATATTAGAGAGGGACAAAGTAGAATCGGTTGGGTGCAAAATTAATACTGGGTGCAAAAGATACAAAATATACTGTTATTGATGTTATTTTCAAGGCTGCTATATTAGAGAGGGACAAAGTAGAATCGGAACTACAGCACCAGTACACTGTTTTGGGTGCAAAATTAATACTGGGTGCAAAACATACAAAATATACTGTTATTGATGTTATTTTCAAGGCTGCTATATTAGAGAGGGACAAAGTAGAATCGGAACTACAGCAACAGTGCACTGTTTTGGGTGCAAAATTAATACTGGGTGCAAAACATACAAAATATACTGTTATTGATGTTATTCTCAAGGCTGCTATATCAGAGAGGGACAAAGTAGAATCGGAACTACAGCGCCAGTGCACTGTTTTGGGTGCAAAATTAATACTGGGTGCAAAACATACAAAATATACTGTTATTGATGTTATTTTCAAGGCTGCTATATTAGAGAGGGACAAAGTAGAATCGGATCTACAGCGCCAGTGCAGTGTTTTGGGTGCAAAATTAAAGAACGAACAAGAAAAATTGGATAATACCTTGTCAGTAATCAAGCAGAAAGATGAGCAGATACAACAATTAGACCTTTGCAGACAGAAAGCAATTTTGGATGAGACACGTTGTAGATCCATTGCCAGTAACTTAGATGATGTGAGACAAAAGCAAGAGATGGAAATGAAAAAATTGATAAGAGAGAAAAAAGAGCTGACAGAAAAGGAACGAAAAGCTCAGTAAGCAAAACTTTCTCTCTTGTTGCTATTTTTCCTTTTTTTCTTTTATTCTCTATTTCTCTGTTTTTCCATTTACTGTCTTGAGAAGGGTTAGAAATGTTTAAATTTCTGTGCCAAAATTGGCTGATCCTTTTCATACATATCTGTTCTGCTATAACCACCGAAATTTATTGGCACTGAAGGCGTGTCTTATTGATTGTTTTTCACTAAATAAATGTTATTTTTTCAGGGTTTGGGAATTGTCGAGATTTTGTTTTTATTCATACCCCTTTCTGTGTAATACTATACTTCTACTTTTATTTTATTTCTATTTGTGGTATTGGAAAATTCCAAAGATGACTTCTTAAATATTTAACAAAAATTTTGTTTTGATTTGTTGTTGTTAAGTTTTCTCTGTGTATTCACCACTCTGACTTACGTATTCTCCCCCGACGCTTTTTGATACTCTAATTAATGGTCTATCTCTCCCTCTCTATTTCTCACTTTCTTTCTTTCTTGTCTCTTCCTTCCTTTTCTATCGTCTATATTTTTCTTTCTTTCTGCTACTGTTTTATGAATTTAGCAGTCTGAGTGTCTGTGGAACTTTATAAGATTAATGGTCCCAGTGTGCAGATTATGCCTTGCTTGAACGTCATTCTTGCTCTAGGTCAGGTGCAGAAGAAAAATTAGTCAAATTTGCAATATTCGCAGATTACAGCGTTGAGCAATACTAGTTCCGTTATATTCTCATATGAGCCCTCAAAATGAAAAGTTGTCTCTTCCATGGCTGATGATTCATGGTTGATGAAATGACTGATTGAAAATTGTTTAATTTAGCAATTAAATTGCTTTGACAAGCGAAAGTTGCTGCTGTGTTAACATCTTTATGAATCTAGTATTGCACCCGTAGAATAACGTCGTGTGTATTGTAAAGTTAGGTATCTCGCAACAGTTCTTTCATTTTTGGAAATGAGTCACTTGGTCCACCCAGGTCAAAAGAATGAGGTCAATGTTGCAAGATCTAAATTACCTTAAATTACCTTAAATCGCAGCTTGGAGCGATATAAGGATTATCCATCCTTGTGATGCTCCATGAGAAAAAAAAAGAATTCGTTGGGTGTAGATTGTGGCTGTTAGATTAGACTCTTGTGGAGAACTCTGCAGCTTCCCAATTGTAAAGGAACTCCTGGCAGAGCCATTCCCTATCAAGGTGGGACTTGAACATGTCAATTGAAGTAGCAGAAACTGTTTCTTCAGAGAGATGGTTCCACATATTGATGATTCTTTGGCTGAAGAAGTGGCTTCTATGTCTACTCGTGGAACGCTGCATGAAGAGCTTCAAAGAATGTCCTCTAGTACCAGAATGCAAGGGCTGTGCAAAGAGACCGGGAAGGGTATTTTTAGAGAGGATTTTTTTGGTTAAAATAATGTCACCTCTTTTCCGTCGGTATGTCAGCGTCGGCAGCTTGAACGACGTAGTCTTTCTTCGTATGGAAATTTATTCATGTTGGTAACCATCTTAGTGGTACGACGCTGGACATCCTCAAGCAACTTCCTATCTTTTTTGAAGAAGGGGCTGCCAATGACATTCCAACCTCCAGGCGTGGACGTACAAGCGCCTTATATAACTTCATAAGAACTCTAGGGTGTCGGCTGGAGATGGTTCTTTTTATGATACCGAGGGTTTTATTTGCAGAAGATGAAACAGACTTAGCATGGCTGCTAAACTTTAATTGGTGATCTCCAATAACCCCAAGATCTCTTTCATCGGAAACAGGAGAAAGGAAGTTGTCTTGAAGGAAATACTTATGATGCTTGTTATTTTTGCCAAAATGAATTACATGGCATTTGTCAACATTGAAAGTCAGAAGCCACATGTTAGCCCATCTTTCTAGACTATCAAGATCTGTTTGAATTGATTGCTGGTCAGAGGGAGTAGCCGCTTTTCCAACTAGTTTTGAGTCATCAGCGCAAAGGGTAATAAGATTTGAAAGAAGGGTGGGTAATTCGTTAACATAGAAGTTGAAAAGTGTTGGTCCAAGAATAGTGCCCTGGGGCACGCCACTTAATACAGTTGTGCGAAAAGAGAAATGAGGAGTTCCTTGCAAATCAAAAACTCTGACACTCTGTGATCTTTCAGAAAGGGAGCCCATAATCCACTGTACAACACCTTCGTTGACACCTGCAGCCCTCAATTTGATTATGAGGAATTCATGACAAACTTTGTCGAATGCTTTGGACAGATCAAGAAGAATCATGTTGACAGGAAAACCCTCATCAAGCAGTGTAGTCACTAATTCATATGTTTAGATAAGGTTAGTGTCCACAGATCTACCAGATCTGAAACCATGTTGTGATGTGGAAAGGATATTATTGACCTCAAGATGTTCAATTAGAGCTTTATTAACAAATCTCTCTAGCACCTTAACAACTGCAGAGGTGATGCTTATGGGACGGTTATTCTCTGCTGAGTCTCTTCGTCCCTTTTTATGGATCGGGGTTATATAAGATGTTTTCTAATCATGCGGTAGTTCCCCATTTTGAAGAGATAACCGGAACAGCATGCACAGAGCTTTTCGACACTCCCTAAGAAGACGTGGATGAACACCGTCTGGTCCCTTTGACTTATTTACATCAAGCTTCTCAAGGCTATTGAAAACCATTAATTCACCTACTGACAGATCAGGCATAGGGAAAAGCACTTCATACAATGGAGGATCTGGTGAGGAGGTGCCTGAATTTTGGGTAAAGGCAGAAGCAAATTGTGCATTTAGAATGTCAGCCTTATCTATTGGAGATAAGTGTAATACTCTGTGGTCAACAAGGTCAGGAATAGTATGATGATTTGGGTTTTTAGAAGAGACATGTCTCCAAAAAGATTTTGGGTTTAACTTTATCTCAGAAGCCAAATTTTCCTCGTAGGCAGATTTCAGTTTTTTTACAGAATCTGTTACACGATTCCGTACTGCTTTATAAAATGACAGGGTCTCCTGGTTCCTCTTCTTCATATACCGTTTCCAGGCTCTAGATTTCTGGTTAATCAGCTTCTTAACTTCCTTAGTGAGGAAGGGAAGTGTTTTGGGCTGTTTCCTAAAAATAACCCTGGAATGTTTCTTTTCAAGAGCAAGAAGAGTTTTTTTGAAATTTAGCCACGACTCATTGATGTCACTGGTGATAAGCATTGACCAATTTGCAGATGAAAGTTCCTGCTGTATTGCCTCATAGTCGGTGAAAGTCTGAGGACGAAATTTAGGTTGAGGACGACTATTTAGGGACAACACAGACAGAATAACTAGGTGGTCACTACTAGTAATTGGCGGTAAATAATCATTACGAATGAGGGAATCAGTATCACGCAAAATGACAAGGTCTAACAGCGAGGGATTCTGATCAGCTCTATAGCGTGTAGGCTTATCAATAGTCTGATGAAGAAAATTATTTGATAGGCAAGATAAAAAAGGTGAGTCTCTACTATTAGATGAAATATGTCCAGTTCCTTCAACCCACTCAATTGCAGGAAAATTAAAATCTCCAGTGATTATTAACTCAAATGAGCTAGGAAGGGAAATTGAATATGTCATTTCATCAATGATAGTTTTGAGGGCCAATTCACTATCTTCAAGGGAAGGAGCACTTGGACTTCGATAAACGCACCCAAGACGCAAATTTTTATTAGCAATGGAGATATCAAGCCATACACTTCCTATCAAAGATATATCAAGCATAGTAGGATTTACAACACTAACCTGGATACCATCTCTTACATAAACACCAACTCCTCTTCGACAATTTGAGTGCTCCAAGTTGCTAAATAGTTGATATCCCGAGATCTGTAGGGATGTTTCAGTAACCGCCAAAAAACTATGTTTCGGTAACAATTCAAGAAAACTCGCAATATCTGCTGCTTCCTCCCTAAGAAGCACTCCGGATTCTTGAAGCTTATTTGTCAGACAGTCAACATTGCTTGAAAGAACACGGAAAGTATTTTCAGAAAGGGGCTTCTGACTCGGGAAATTTGGCTGTTGAGACTCAGAGGTAATATCAGATATAGTACTTGAAAAACTTGAATCCGCTGAATTCTGACATGACACGAGCAAATTATTAGATATAACATTTGAATTAACATTAGCAGAAATAGCTCTTAAATCGACATGGGAAACATTTGGAGAAGGATTGGATGAAGCTTCACAAGAAATATCAACTGACGATTTATCAAAACGAAGCACTGGGGAAACAAAACTATTTACATGAGGATGCGATGATATAACTAGGTTTCCATCGTGGATTGCTTTGGAGGGGACCGGGGTGGCGCTTCCCAACTGCGATGAGCAGCCTCGTTTTTTGGAACGATTTGGCCCTTGAAGATCATGAGGTTGGGCTCACCTGAGCTTATTCTTCTTTTCAACTCCTCAACTAAAGCCTTCCTCCTGTTTCTCTCCGTCTTGGATGCGTCACCACGAAATTGTATATCCTCGTGGAGCTCACGGGAGCAGTTGATGATTGACCTTTTGATGTCCAGGCTTGGGACAGTAAAAAGGACAGGAGGAGGGCATGCAGATGGCAGAGAGTTAGTAGGGATCGGAAGTCTTCTCACATTATTGATGTGAACGTCTCTGAGCTTATACTTTTGATCAATATAAGACTTGATGAATAGTTGGTCATTGGGTTGTGGAGGGATCCCAAACGCAACAATTTTAAGGGCTCTACGTTGTCTGTCCCTTTCTTCAGAAAAGTGGCGCTGGATCTCACTATCAAGATGCTGGGTAAGATTGGCTTTGATGCTTGTTGTCTCTTGAAGAACTACCGTCTGGACTTCGGAACGCATTTCAGAGAGTGAGCATTTTTCGGACACCCGGGTTTCCAGTGCTGACACTTGTGATTTTATCTCACTGACAGTTTGTGAGATTTCAGCTTTTAGTGATCTTTCCAAGTCTTTTAAAGATGCTTGGACAATTTCTTGAAAGGCCGCTTGAGATGGGATTTTATCAATGATATCATTTTTCATGCTATTTATTGTAGCTTTTACGATATTCTCAACACTAGGATTTTGAGTATTAACAGATGTTGATCCGTATTTACATGCTGGGCACTTGATACAAATATCTACACGTCGGGAAATTTTCGTGATAAGCAGATATTCAGGTTCAGGCATGTCTAGACACTCGGTACATATCCACTTGTCACACCCATCACAAAGAATGGCATAAGAATCATTTTCTAATGCAATATTGCAGGCAAGACAATTGTGAGATCCTTTTTTCGGACTTATATGAGTCCTTTTGGTCTTCTACTTGATGTGGCCTTAATTTCGCTAGGTGGCGGCATGATATGAGAAAAAAGCGCTGGAAAAAAATGCGGGGGAAAAAAAGCTTTCAGCCAACAGATATCAATTTATCACGGGGTTTTCAGAACTTGGGGGACCTGTGGGAAGCGCGGATACTCAAATCGCCTATCCCCAGCAGTTTAAGGATGGATATCCCGCCGGTACCAATACGGCTCTTCGTGTTTGTTATCGCTCTCTTCTGCACAGGTTTCCCCAAATGCAGAAGATAAACGATTCAGCTTACGTAATCTGTGGCTTTATCAAAAAACAGATACTTCGCAAATTTAGACCGGCAACACTGTATAGGTAAATAATGAAGAACGGGAAGATGTGTAATTCCCTGGAGAATTGAAAATAAAATGAATTGCCCAAAAGTCTAAATATATCAATCACAGCACTGAGGTAGGTCCCTTAAATCAACACCTAGGGTAACACAAGACCAGGGAAAATGCAAAAAACAAAGAAAAACAGTTTTATCTCACAGTTTAATACATATATATCCAGGGTTCAAATTTATGCAGCCACATGGATTTGTTATTGTTGATGTTATGAAATAAAGATCGAGTTATAAAGATCGAGTGTTTTTGTAGTAAGGTCAGTGTAAAGGTCAAGGGTTCTTTCATTTTTGGAAATGAGTCACTTGGTGCACCCAGGTCAAAAGAATGAGGTCAATGTTGCAAGATCTAAAGGCCAAATGTCTTTGTAGTAAGGTCAGGTGTTCTTTCATTTTTGGAAATGAGTCACTTGTTGCACCCAGACCAAACGAATGAGGTTGGTGTTGCAAAAACTAAAGGCCAAATGTTTTTGCAGCTTACAAAGCCAGCCTGACACGAGCAAGCTGGTGCAGTTTCATTTACAGGGCTTTTAGAAAAATAGAGGTGGACACACATACACATATGGGCGAGTTATCTATCAATCCAGAACAGGCAAAATGTTCAACAAAAAAAAAAGATAGTTGGTCCTGATAGGTGGTATGTTTATCCCCTTTGTAAAGATGAGGATGAAGACTTGGATAATTTTCTCAGGAAATGCCCGGTACTCTTTGATTTACGGGAAAGTTCTTTACATGGTATTAATTTGATGCTTCCTGGTATTCTGGAAAATAGTAACCCAACCACAATATTTCGAGTGAGAGTGTATCTAGATAAATCCTTAGTAAGAAGAAAAATTTTATATGATTAATTTCTTTTGTCGTTAGATTAGGTGTTTTCGCGTTGTACCCTGTTTCTGTGCGTGTTTGTAATTTGTATTATTGTTTAATTTCCTTGCTTGTTTGTTATTTATTTATATTATTGTGTGTATATAGCCCATGGGCTCTTGAAATACACTTACCTATCTATCTATAAGTTATAAACATTAAGAGTAATGTGAGAGGCCCTTCAAAACATATATCCTCCCCAAAACGTCTTGGTTTGTCACTGAGAGAAAGGTTGAGCCTGTGCCATCCCAAGTCTGGGGATTAGGATTATTGCATAAGGAGTCTTGATGTCGTTTCCGCACAAAAATTTCAAGCCCTCCAATCAAGACCAATTCAATAAACAAGTGGGTTTTCACCCCTGTGACTTGATGCGGCCTTTTAACTACCATTATAAAGTTGAAACTAAATATAATACTAGACTGGAGGTATGATTAGTTGCATAGGAAATTCCAGAAAGGAAACCCGTAAAGGTGAAAAGGTAAAGGTGTTGGTAAAGAGAAAGAGATGAGGGTTTCTCCTTAAGAAAGAGATCGAAATTTCCATGCAATTTTGAAACAACTACAGGGGACTTTGCTCTGACTTTCTTGGATTTTGCCCTAACATCTCATTTACTCCTTAGTCCTACTCCAACCCATCAAAATTGTTTCAATCGTTTCATTATTGTACATGGGCATTTATATCGGTGGGGTGGTGGAGGATGGGTTGACCATAAAAAAAAATCGAAGAATAGACGAAATATATGGAAAGTATATGAATTAAACCATAATAACGTAGGGATTGTTGTTGTTTTTTTTTTTGGGGGGGGGGGACATGCCCGGAATTCTTGTCCTTTTGCGCACGTGAATGATATCAATTCTCTTCAAGCATTTCTCCTAATCCTCGGACTTGTTTTGGCACCCTTACATATGTAGAAATAAGTATTAAAAGTATTGAATAATAGTGTTCATATCAAATCAATTTTATTCTATTTCTGGACTAATGATCATTGGCCCTTGGTTGCATATTTCTTGTAGATTTTTGGATGATGCGGGTTCGAATTTCTATTGAGAGGCTCCTACCTCAAAATACGATATGTTGAGAGCATTTGGTTGGACTATAAAAAGTCAGAAAAGGGTAGGCTATTGTACGTTTGAACGCTTCTCAGCGAGCACATGAAAGGGATATCAACAATTTTATTAAGTATCTCCAAATATAATACTAGATAGTAATTTCCTGCTTTGGCACCTTGCCTAAAATTGTTCCTTTTTTTCCAGTAATTCCTTAGTGTCCTATAGAACTTGAAATCCCTTTAAAATATAGATACTACAAGGGAAATTGTTATCTTCAGTGCGTGCTTCAATTATTTTTATATAGACTAATATACTTTATTTAAATAAAATTTTATCAAAACCCACTAGTGCTTTGGTATATATATGTGCTGCGCGATGGTGTTTTGGAGTTTATTATTTTCAGGGAGGCTGTTGAAAAGGAGCAAAACGCTTTGTCAAAGTTGAAGGGGGAGCTTGACGAGTTGACTATTCGTCATGACGAACTTCTTAAGAGAATTGAGCCATTCATGGTGAGTCTTTTTAGATATAGGTACGTTTTTATTTGGAAATATAAGTAACACAAAATAAATTGTCAATTAGCAATTTTATCCTGATTTCAACTATACTAAACCCTGAAAATTAGATGAAAAATATTGAAACTATGCACTTTTGTAAAAATTTAGCTTCAAAATTTACCGATTACCATTTGAGCAACTCAAATGGCACTCCAAAAGCAAACAAAAAATAATAACCATAAATGTGTAAAACTGTTTGTTTTTTAAGTAGGCCATGGAATTTGTTCAGTCAACCCCAAAAACCAAATTCTTTCGATTTTAGTACAAGCCGACTAGAAGAATCGATATTAATGACGCCTGAATGGGAATATTGTTATAATTTTACAATGGGAATACAATATTAAAATATCTGCTCTATGAATGACAGAATTAAGCGCCTAGTAGCTCACATACTTGGCTCGTGCACTCATTCAAAATAATAAGGGAGCACTTAGAAGCGCGTAGCACCGCGGCAACGCTCAAAGAATGGGAGTGCTCCTAAATCGACAGCGAAAGTGAGAGCACGCAGCACTCAGAAACACCTGGTGTGTTTTTATTAATTTACAAATTTTATTAATCAAAATAAAAGTAAAGTGCGATTTTTTTTGCATATTACGACAATTTATGAGTTGTCGAAATATCTTGAAGTAGGGAGGTTTGTTTGTGCTAATATTTCAGAGTGTTAGATGTGTCATTTGTGTAAATAGTAAATAAAGGAGGTACTAAACGAGATCCCTAAGGAACTCCAAAAGTGACCCTGAACATTGGATGTAAAATCTTGAAATGAAAACTATCAAAAACTAAGGGAAAAAATGACATTTAAAATAAGAAGAAGCATATGTGGTAGTCTAATGAATTGGTTAATTACGTTAATTCGTTAACATTTTATAATTGCTGGTAGAAACACACGAATGAGGAGGGACACGTAACAGTATGAATTTCAAATCATAGTTGGAATTGAGTAAATAAACCGATAGAAATATCTTGAAGTAGGGAGGTTCAAATTCGGTTTGTTTGTGCTAATATTTCAGAGTGTTAGATGTGTCATTTGTGTAAATAGTAAATAAAGGAGGTACTAAACGAGATCCCTAAGGAACTCCAAAAGTGACCCTGAACATTGGATGTAAAATCTTGAAATGAAAACTATCAAAAACTAAGGGAAAAAATGACATTTAAAATAAGAAGAAGCATATGTGGTAGTCTAATGAATTGGTTAATTACGTTAATTCGTTAACATTTTATAATTGCTGGTAGAAACACACGAATGAGGAGGGACACGTAACAGTATGAATTTCAAATCATAGTTGGAATTGAGTAAATAAACCGGTAGAAATATCTTGAAGTAGGGAGGTTCAAATTCGGTTTGTTTGTGCTAATATTTCAGAGTGTTAGATGTGTCATTTGTGTAAATAGTAAATAAAGGAGGTACTAAACGAGATCCCTAAGGAACTCCAAAAGTGACCCTGAACATTGGATGTAAAATCTTGAAATGAAAACTATCAAAAACTAAGGGAAAAAATGACATTTAAAATAAGAAGAAGCATATGTGGTAGTCTAATGAATTGGTTAATTACGTTAATTCGTTAACATTTTATAATTGCTGGTAGAAACACACGAATGAGGAGGGACACGTAACAGTATGAATTTCAAATCATAGTTGGAATTGAGTAAATAAACCGGTAGAAATATCTTGAAGTAGGGAGGTTCAAATTCGGTTTGTTTGTGCTAATATTTCAGAGTGTTAGATGTGTCATTTGTGTAAATAGTAAATAAAGGAGGTACTAAACGAGATCCCTAAGGAACTCCAAAAGTGACCCTGAACATTGGATGTAAAATCTTGAAATGAAAACTATCAAAAACTAAGGGAAAAAATGACATTTAAAATAAGAAGAAGCATATGTGGTAGTCTAATGAATTGGTTAATTACGTTAATTCGTTAACATTTTATAATTGCTGGTAGAAACACGAATGAGGAGGGACACGTAACAGTATGAATTTCAAATCATAGTTGGAATTGAGTAAATAAACCGGTAGAAATATCTTGAAGTAGGGGGGTTCAAATTCGGTTTGTTTGTGCTAATATTTCAGAGTGTTAGATGTGTCATTTGTGTAAATAGTAAATAAAGGAGGTACTAAACGAGATCCCTAAGGAACTCCAAAAGTGACCCTGAACATTGGATGTAAAATCTTGAAATGAAAACTATCAAAAACTAAGGGAAAAAATGACATTTAAAATAAGAAGAAGCATATGTGGTAGTCTAATGAATTGGTTAATTACGTTAATTCGTTAACATTTTATAATTGCTGGTAGAAACACACGAATGAGGAGGGACACGTAACAGTATGAATTTCAAATCATAGTTGGAATTGAGTAAATAAACCGGTAGAAATATCTTGAAGTAGGGAGGTTCAAATTCGGTTTGTTTGTGCTAATATTTCAGAGTGTTAGATGTGTCATTTGTGTAAATAGTAAATAAAGGAGGTACTAAACGAGATCCCTAAGGAACTCCAAAAGTGACCCTGAACATTGGATGTAAAATCTTGAAATGAAAACTATCAAAAACTAAGGGAAAAAATGACATTTAAAATAAGAAGAAGCATATGTGGTAGTCTAATGAATTGGTTAATTACGTTAATTCGTTAACATTTTATAATTGCTGGTAGAAACACACGAATGAGGAGGGACACGTAACAGTATGAATTTCAAATCATAGTTGGAATTGAGTAAATAAACCGGTAGAAATATCTTGAAGTAGGGAGGTTCAAATTCGGTTTGTTTGTGCTAATATTTCAGAGTGTTAGATGTGTCATTTGTGTAAATAGTAAATAAAGGAGGTACTAAACGAGATCCCTAAGGAACTCCAAAAGTGACCCTGAACATTGGATGTAAAATCTTGAAATGAAAACTATCAAAAACTAAGGGAAAAAATGACATTTAAAATAAGAAGAAGCATATGTGGTAGTCTAATGAATTGGTTAATTACGTTAATTCGTTAACATTTTATAATTGCTGGTAGAAACACGAATGAGGAGGGACACGTAACAGTATGAATTTCAAATCATAGTTGGAATTGAGTAAATAAACCGGTAGAAATATCTTGAAGTAGGGAGGTTCAAATTCGGTTTGTTTGTGCTAATATTTCAGAGTGTTAGATGTGTCATTTGTGTAAATAGTAAATAAAGGAGGTACTAAACGAGATCCCTAAGGAACTCCAAAAGTGACCCTGAACATTGGATGTAAAATCTTGAAATGAAAACTATCAAAAACTAAGGGAAAAAATGACATTTAAAATAAGAAGAAGCATATGTGGTAGTCTAATGAATTGGTTAATTACGTTAATTCGTTAACATTTTATAATTGCTGGTAGAAACACACGAATGAGGAGGGACACGTAACAGTATGAATTTCAAATCATAGTTGGAATTGAGTAAATAAACCGGTAGAAAGTAAAGTACCGGCTGGTTGTTTAATGTTTGAATTATCTGATTTATTAACCTAACCCCAAAAATGATATCCTGAGGAGTTGGGGTTAATTAGGAATCCGTAATTAGCCTCCTCTCATGAAAACAATCCAGCGTATGTGTCTGCCTACTGGTATTGAGTGTTTTTTAAAAATTAAAAAATGAGTAGATTGTCAGGGGAAAAATATTGAACTCATTGTGATTAGTAAAAACGAGACACAAGATATCAAATTTTAACAAAGCTAGAAATATAGGTGAAACTTGATGCGTCTCCTCCATGGCAGAAGAAGAAGAAAATGCAAATGGGTTTGCGGATGTTAATGTTCAAATAATTTAAAAGCTGTTAAAATTACCCGCTACTTAGGTTGCGTCTTTCAATTCTTTTTATGCGTAAATAACGACGGTAATTAACTTACTAGTACAGTTAACTTGTATTTATTTGCTAATAAGAGGAAATTGATATTTCATACTGAATTCCCATCTTTCATTCTTAACAGACGGAAAATTAAAATCGGAACTAGCTCTAAGTAGATGGCAGCGCTTATTTTCAGTCTATTCAAAAATGATCTTTATGTTTGATTTTCAAAGACAACTAGTAATTTAATAGTAATTGCTGATTAATTTGTCAAAACAAAAGTTGGATTTTGGTGCTTCAAAAAGTCATTTCCTCTTGTAAAACTTTTCAAAAATTAAAAGAAAATTAGAAATATATTTTTTAAGAGAACTAGTCTTTTGCCTCTACTTTTACTCAGTTCACGAGTTGGAGAACTATTTTGAGGGTAGTTATATTATGTTATAACTGCTTTGAGACTCTATGAGTCAATTGGTTTTACTCAACAAAATTAATCTAAAAAAAAGCTAAAAAAAACATTTAAAAAAAGAGGAACATACCGTAATGTTTTGTAATAAAAAAGAATATTATTTTTCAAATATATATTAAAAGTAATAAAGTCTTTAATTCAAAATTGTGTTCCAAACTTATCTTTGGCGTCAATTTAGCTATTATGGATTATGCGAAAGGGGGAAGAGTATCAACCAAATTTGATAAATGTAAACATCATACCGTGACACATACTAAGAAATCCCATAACAAAAATAAACACAGTGCCAAGCACCATTGACAAAGCATAAGTGTTTTTTTTGTTTTTTTTTAGCAATTAATTGGCCCAATAAGTTTTGTCGTTGCCTCGTTTTTATCTGAATTTTGCGTAAAAAAAAAATATTATCTTTTACCACGTCTCCTACACATGAGACGGGCCTTAATTTCTGAAGGATCGTCGGAATCACGTAAATATAAATACATCTCTGAGATCAAAATTATGTACTCATTCATATCTAGAAAATAACTCTAGGACGTAAATCTAGTTTTTTTATGCGTTGCTCTGATTGGATAATTTCAATGGAAGAATTGTAAGTCTTCTTATACACATAGGCAAGATCCAGGACCTTATTTTTGCTATTTCAAAATAAAGTTATTTTTATTCATACAGCTAAAAGATTGATACCATCGGTTATTATAGGCGGCGCAATAGCGCTACTTATAATAAGAGCGATGCGGGTACAATGTTAATGGCTCATTTGATTTGAAATTGAAAGATCTAGCGCCTCTTTTACAGTCGAAAGTGATTAGAGGGCAACTAACTCCCCTCCCAAGCCCACCATTTCCCCGAACACATCTAATCAAAATTGTGAGATAGCCATTTTGACCCCCCCCCCCCACAGCCCTCAGGGCATAGGTTGTAAGTTATGCCCGGGAGGCATATAAAGTTTTCATGGAAAGGGTAGTCGTATAAAACTCGGAGGGGCTCATTGGGCTAGTAGTCAGAAGTTCTAGTAGCCTACCCTTTTTAAGATTCAAAGTGATCTGATGGTGGATACCCCTCCCACACCACGTATTTTCCTGAAATGTATCTGATAGAAATTGTGAGATGACCATTTGTTTGTCGTTGAAACTTCAAAAAAGGCTGATTTGATTGGAAATTTAAAGAGCCTTTTAAATAGTCAAAAGTAATTAGAGCACAACAAGCCCCCCTCCCTCCATGCCCGTCAATTCCAAAAGCACATCTAATCAAAATTTTAAGATAGCCATTTTGTCCAGCGTAGTTGAAAGGTCTAGAGATTGTGTCTCTGAGGATGACATCCTCTCCACAGCCCTCGGTGCAGGGATTGTAAGTTATGCCCCAATGGAATATAAGATTTGTATGGAAAGGGTGTTGGTGTAAACTCCGAAGGTGGCTCATTGGATTGTAAACAAGATGTTCTTGTTCCCTTTTTAAGAGTCAAAGTCATCGGGAGCACCGCTTCCCCCCTATGTCGTATTTTCCACTAACTATTGCCCTTTTTATTATTCAAAAGGGATTGGAGGGAAACAAGCCCCCCCCCCCACTCCCAACAATTCCCAAAACACATTTAATCAAAATTTTGAGATATTTATTTTGTTCAGTGTAGTTGAAAGTTCTGGAAATTATGTCTTTGACAACCGCCATACCTTCTCAAGACCAGAACATAATTTGCACTTAACTGAAAATAAAATATATTTAAATGTTTTAACTTTTATTTTTAGGTGTTTAAAATGTATTTTCTAGATATATGAAGGGGGAAGTCCTTCCCCTTGCACTCCAATTACCGCGTGAGTGCCTGGTTAATTATTTAGTCTTTTTAGAGGACTGACTCCCTCCTCCGGAAAAATTTATAATGTCACGATTCGTCTTGTAAGGGGCTGCCCTACTCCCCCGTGTGTGTAGGCCTGAATATTATGTTTTTGTTATGGTCTTTTTATTATTTTAGTCTTTAATAAATATTACTCTTTAATTAATAGTCTCTAATTATTTAGTATTTTCATTTTATTGTTTTAGTCTTTAATAAATAACTACGAGGCTGAACGAAAGTCCCTTGTAGAAATAAACCAAACCACTGAATCGGAACTGACAGCTTTGACCTCAAGATATGCTGATTTGATTGGTCATCAGAACAACAAGCAGAAAATAAAGCATTTAGAAAAATTGAAACTTGACTTGTTTAACACAAAAAAGGTAAGAGCTTATCAAAATCTAACTATTTTAAAGGCTCAGTTTCACGTTGATTTAATTTTCAATCACACATGCATAATATTAACCTGTTGTAGCCCAATGGATTGATGTCCTGCTTGGCAATATGGAGTACTCGGGTTCGATCCCCGCTGCAGTAAGGTTTGGTGACAAGCTTGCTACTTGTCCCTGTATAAAACACTCAGCAATTGAAACGTCGACACCACGCTCTATGCGCCAGCAATGGCTCAGGAGGATCTTTATCCTTTTCATCCTTACATAACATTACAATATGTGGCAGAGAGATAAGGTCGTTTTGTATAAAAATAGTAAAATTACATTTATAATCATTTGATTTAAAATAGTTTATTTGTACTGATAGCATAACCTCAAATTACGCTCCGTGTCGTTTTTTAGGTAGGTAGGTAAATTTTTTATTTAAAACCTT